>NW_027286875.1:5806821-5856042 GCF_022747635.1 Hetaerina americana
ATATATATATATATAAGCGAAGAGAGGCAAAGAAGAGAAGGAGAAGGAATTGGAGAAGGGGGATGGAGGAGGAAAAGGAAATGGATAGAAAGAGGAGAAGGGTGGGCGGGAGAGAAAGAGATGGAATGCCAAATATTCCCACAAGTGCTTTTCGAACCCGCTCAAAGAGGTAGTTTACAACCGTCTCCCCTCTAACCCCTTCCTACTCCACCACCCCTCCCCCTTCTTCCCTCTCTCTCCCTCCCTCCTTCCCCCACCCCTTTCCCTCGCCACTCACTTCCTATCCGCCATTCTCATTCCCACCCTACCGCCGCTTATCCACGGCGTCCAACTTCAATTCCCCTCACTTCGCATGCCCTAGACCCACTCGACTTCCCTTCTAGCCCCCGTCTCACACACCCACAAACACACCACCCCTCAACACTCCAACACGCCCACGTCAAAAGCTTCCGTTTCCCAAGGCAGTAGTAGATCAAAACCCCTGGCGGGCCATCTCCCACCCACTTCCTTCTCCTCCTCAGCTCTCCTCTCACCAACCCCCCCATACCAAACCGCCCCCTCTCATTCCCGATGGCTTTCTACCACCGCGGCTCTACTCCGATCTCAACGGCCGGATGTTATGTAGCACTCCCTCTCCGCCCACCCACACCACCGCCACGCCCTATCCTGCCTGATCCCCCCACCCTCTTCTCCCCATACCTTTCCTCCCTACGCCTCTATCAGGCTCTCGGGCAGTCAGGTAGCCTCCTAGCGCTCTCATATGTCGTCATTTATATTTCTGCCGAGGCGGGGGAGGTTAAGCATTTGCAAACATCGCAGAGGCACCGCTGGGCCTGATTAGTTGAAAGTTTTCGGAATAAATAAATCTTATAATCGTGCTTGCATCTTTCTGCCAAATCTTATTCAACAGAACATATTTTTCCTCACAGCAACACCCAGCATATCACTATTGAATATCTAATCTACTTCTTCCTATATTTTATAGTTCCTTTGTGTCGGCTGTTTTTCTCTCTATGATTAGTTAGGGAATCGGCCAGAGGTTATTTATTATTTATCAATAAAGATAAAGCGAATGGTTCATGGGGATGTTTTTGCGAGGTTGGCAGTTAATTTCTTAGGTGTTTTAGCTTTTTTATGTACTGCATATGCATATATGGCTGAATAATTCATATGTTTAAGCTGTCTCATCATCACCAACATGAACTAACAATTTTATGATTCGTCTGTATCATCCTAGATGTATATCAAGTGGTACATCGTCCGCCAATCTCTTTTAATTTCTTGCAGTGATGTCTCTCAATCTCAGTACACCCATGTTATTCCACTAATGGTATTCCTTTCAGCTGCTCATTCCAATAGGCTTCGGTAAACTATTTACTTCACGTTACATGCTAATGGCCATATGAATCAAATTAATTTTTTGCAACATATAATATTTTTCCTAAATGATTTTTTGTTTAAATAAATTTAATGAAGCTCATTGTTCTCTATTAGCTTCCCTAATATTTGGCCTTCCCACTGTCTTTTTTGACTTTTTCCCTTTCTAAATTAGCCCTGAGCAATACATTTTAATTTTCTTCAGTAGCCCTTACGAAATACAGCTCAAATTAAGACATGATTTCGGTGTTATATGATGAATTCCTTTGTTTGAGGCAAAGGTCAAACAATGTTTCCCCGAATCCCAAGTATTTCACCCTACTCGTTACAGCTTTTTAGCCCGACTCTTTGGAGTTGTGAAGCAAGGGTATAATGACCTCAGTTTTGCCCGGAATGTCTTGTACGTCCGTCAAAAAGCCTACTCTCTTCCCACCCGGACGCCTCCTTCCTCGCTTGAGGCCCTCACTCTTTTCCTAACTCCCTTTCTTCAGCCCTCCCCTTACATCCTCCCCGAAAACCTCACCCACCGCCACCCCCTCCCAACATCCATATTTCCTCCTTCGTTCCCTTTTATTCCCTCTTTGGTGCCGAATGCCACGGGACGATTTATATCCCCCAGAGCGTTCTTCCTGCCGATGATATATTCAAGCTCCGCCTTTATCCGCGCCGTTAGAAGAAGGGAGCAGGGTGGAGGAGGAAAGGAGGAGGAGAGGAAAGCGAAATATATAAAAATGAGGAGGGGCAAGGAGCGGAGTCGTGGGAGTGTGCACTGCCGGGCCCGTTGTCGGGCAGGACGGAAGGAAAGAAGGGACGGGGGAAGTTGGGAGCCGTGCCAGCCTGTAAATTAGTGGAGGATGAAGAGGGGCGAGATTGAAGAGAGGAAAGGGAAGGACGTGTGTGGGGAGGAGAGAGAAGAAAGTTGAGAGAGAAGGAGGGAGAGAGAGAGAAAAAGGCAGAGTTAGAAGGAGGGAGAGAGAGGTGAGGTGAACGCATAAACATACCCCGCCCCAAGAAGGACGGGGAATGGATGGAAAGGCCATCTCCTATGAGGAGAGGAGTTGGCGTTCCTTCATTCCCATCCCCCCATTTCACCCCCACTTTTCCGTCTCCCGTCCGAGTACGGTTTTTTAAGGGAATTCGGTAAAAGGTTGGGAGAGAGAGAGAGAGAGAGGAGGGTTTTGCGGATAATGGCGGAAAAGGTTCGGATGCGAAAGATGGGAGAGTTGAAAAAGGAGGGACTGGAAATTGAGGAGGGGCGAGTGCCCAGAAGCTCGTGGTGTCTCACCCTTCCCTTTCCCCCGCCTCTCCTCTCGTCCGCCTGCCCCTCCCCGTCCCTCGCGCGCGCCCCGTGCCGCTCCTGCGGGGAACAATGTCTTGGGCCAACCGTGGTGATGAAGTATGCGCCCGCGACTCTGGGAAACGAGGAGGAGGACCCAAGTGGAGATCGGAGGGTGGGAGGAGGGGCGCGGGTGACAGAGGGGCGGGGTTTTGAAGGCGGTTGTTGTGGGGCAAATGGGAAAAGAGGGAGAGCGTGTGCGCGCGGGTGTACAAATAAAATATACATATGCGGTGGAGGGAGTTTTGGGAGGGGGTACGGTGATGAAATTCAACCGAGAAGAAACATAATCACCTCCAGTGTACGATCTTACATCTATGACGGTGGGGAAAAAATAGGCACTCATCGATAACATTATAAGCAAATGTTTTGCGCTATAAATACAAATGTATTTTATTGGCTGAAAAACGTTAGTGTTCGAGAAAGTTATGATGACGATCCTAATGAAATAAAAACTGACCGTCTGGCTAGTTCTGATTATTATTTAGGGAATGCTTTCTTTTGGGTACAATATAAAAGTTATATCAATCAAAACGCCGAAATGAAATGTATTATATTTTTCATTTTCTTCATGTATTAGGTACTACTTAATATTTTAATTTTCAGAGATGTATACATTTCGTAATCAAATTTTTACACATGCATACATGTTATAGTAAGAATTTATAATAATACCTCGTCTGAAATAAACCAGTTAAGAGTGGAGATTTAAGTTAACTATTTGTATTAAAGTTCATTTTAGAGCATATAACATTTGATTCATACGTTTTAATAATTTTATTTTAAAATCCACAACATCAATACAATTTAAAGATTAGGATGGACGTCATTAAAACTATTTACTAGACATATATTAGTGTTGCATCAGTGTTATTAGTATTTATGTAAAAAAGAGTTTAATTTCACTCTTTGCTGTGATCGTTACATTTTACCATAAAGCAACGACGTTTACGATGTTTCACCTTGAATTTCAAGAACACTTAAAATCAATTTTCTCAAAGGCATACAAACCCTGTTGTTGGGTGAATTAATTATTATTTGTCTTTGGAACCATGTCGTCGCGCGTATGCCTTGATTTCTATAATTTATGTAACCGATTTGGAGGATAGATATTTAATCCTAAATACAACTAAATGGTTAGCACTCTGCTTAGGAAACGTAATCAATCTCTCTTTCATACTATATTTCAATCTTTGATAAAACTATTTTATGTAAACGCCATAAAGTAAATAGTAATCTCAATGTTTTTTACTAATAACCGAATTTATCAGTTTATTAAATATTATTTTATAGGGAGTAAGCAGGTAAAATATTCTTTTTTCCTGCAGGGAACTTGCTGGAGAAGGAGGGAATGGCCTTTCCAAAGGCAATTTCGTATGATTAATAACGTTCCGCTCAAAGTAATTTTAGGAAGTGTCACCGTTTACTTTTCTAAATAAAGCGTCCTAGTTCTAGTGATAATGGAAAATTATAAAAACTGAACAATCGGTGATTTTTGCCACCTCCCAACCTGCGTAGAACATTAATTAATTTCCGTTAATGATGTGACTTATCAAAACTTCTTCGTGTCAACAAACGTTTATCGCAGCAAGCTCTACTTAATTTATTCCATCCCTTCCATTCGAATGAAAGTCGTCGACAGGCGGTGCTCCACCATCACGTCACAAACAACGGCTCTTCTACCACTACCTTATATTAATCGCTCATTCCTTTCCGCCGACCTTCTTTGTCTCTTAAATGGCCGCGCACGGAATCCAGGAGGAAGGAGACAGCTGCAGGGTAGTGGAGGGGGTTTCGGTGGGAGGGTGGGTCGGAGTGAGGGATAGAGGGAGAGTTTGAGTGTTCACTCGACATTTTCCTGCCCAAATGAAAGAGAGAGGTGAAATAATAAAAAAAATCCAAACGGTGCAATACAAATACGCGCGATCGCGATAAAAAGAAAACCGACGTCAGTTCCACTTCAACCACCCACTCCTACTTCCTGCCGCTCGAGCGTTTAAAGGTTTTTCCGCCGCGACACCGCGACAGCCTGAATGGGCCCGCGCTGCCGTGGCCTCTTCTGTGTACAAGTCTTTAGCCATGAGCACATACACACACGCACCCACACCATGCATGCACGATTATGAATTTGCCTTAACGCCAAAGTGAGCTCAGCCTCGACACCAAACGTTTTGCCAACACCTCACCACCCCAACCCCTTCCTACCTCGTGCTCTCCTTTCTCTCCTCTCGTCCTCTCTTCCTCCTCTTTCTTCGTCATTCCCTTCGCTCGTGTCTCTCTCGCTCTCTTCCACCCTTGGAGGTAGACCGCGCGTCTCACCAGTAATTGAGTACCCATCAAAATCCTTTTTCAGACCCCCCCTCACCTCTCTCTCAAACCCCTCAGACTGTCTCTCTCTCTCTCTCACCCCCATTTTAACCTACCTCTCTCTCTCTCTCTTTCGCTGAAAACCTTCGAGCTTCAGTCCCTCCTTTTCTTCCCCCTCCGCCTTCCCCTCTTTTCTTCCCTCTTATGGTTTGGCGGCAGTGGTTAAAGCACCAAGCGTCGGCGGTGGTTGTGGGAATAGAAGTACGGATATGCAAAAGGGGCTGGAAGGGAACGGAAAGTGGGAAGGGTTGGGCGGGAGGGGGCGCCCATGGCGGCGCGACTTCGTCTCCGGCGTCGCCTGCCTCACTCCTGCCCCTCCTCCTTCCTCCGCCCCCCTCTCGCCTCCCCAAAACTCCATGCTCTCTCCCTCTCTCTCTCTCTCCCCGGGACAAAAGGCATAAGAGGATGAGAAGTTTTCGGTGGATTAGGCCGAAGGGAGGAGAGAGAGAGAGACACTGCGCCTCTCGCGCGTGGGCGTAACCGAGGGGGATAGAGGGGTTTGTGGAAGGAGAGAGAGGGGCTCGGGAGGTAGATGGGGGCATAAGTGTCGCGGAGAAGTGGGTCGAGGGTGGGTTGAGGAGGAGGCTCGGAGGATGAGGTGAGGAAGGAAGGAAGGCAGTCTGGAAGAGCAGGTGGGAAATTAGCGTGAGGGTCGAGGGAATAGGAGAATGTGGTTAGTGGAGGGGGTGATTGAAGCAAAAAGCAAGAAAGGAAAAGAAACGTTTATGGCATTTAATAATGCAACGTCAGTCATCGTAGTCAAACGTCAGTTCAAATTCGTCGATTAGCGAACCCTGGAGTGTGGGGTCAAAGCTGACACCGCCGTAAATGTATGAAAGAAGAGCCACCGTGCAAGGAGACTGTGCAAAAAAGTATGACGCATAATTATTGCCTCATGGGTTTATTTATTATAACACCATTATGAAATGGGTTGATTATTTGATTTGGTAAAATGTTTTATCCACCCTATTCACCTTTGAGTAGGTTTTTAAATCTGTCGATAAGTTCACGTTATTTTACGTTTTTTTCTTAGCAATACTAAAGAATAGATGCACGCTACTCGGTATAGTTACTATACCGGTAGTGCCATTAGTATATATGTAGTTAAACCATTTTCCCTTCATTTTTGGACATAACATGGGAAATATTTTCCACACTGTAAATTCAAAAACACTTTAATTGAAATATGACACACCAACCGTTACACACACACATATACATTAACACACCCCCACATATATATATACATGATTTCAGTGTAAATTACGCTTCCTCGATAGCTCAAGGGTTAGCACATCGGCCCAGCAAGTCGAAAGATCTGTGGGTCAAGTCCCGGTCAAGAAAAATGTTTGCACTTAATGCGAACCACGAAACGCACTGTTCTAATCCTATATGATTTTGTATGATTGCTATACTACTATCCTTTCTTCTTGTGTGTTTTCTCTTTCTCCTTTGGTGGGTGAAACAGCTCCCTAACGCCATCTCTTGGCCATAGAATCGGAGCACTTGGTTGCATGAAGCATCGCAAATCTCAACGTAAATTACGTTTCCTGGATAGCTCAAGTGGTTAAAAGCCTCCGCTCGGCAGGTGGAAAGATCCGGAGTTCAAGTCCCGGTCTAGGAAATATTTTTACACTGATGATCTGCCTGATTCCGCCTTCCCCACCTTATGTGTGTTCCTATCCCTTTTCCTTATATCTATTTCTATGTAAATGAGTATTTGTTCGCCGTTTTGCGGGATTTCGTGTTTGAATGTGTTATATATATATATATATATATATATATATATGTGTGTGTGTGTGTGTGTGTGTGTGTGTATATATGTATATATATATATATATATATATATATATATATATATATATATATATATATATATATATATATATATATAAATCACATTGAAAACCTGTTTGTTAGAAACTATGAAAATACAAGATGAAATATATGTACAATCTAATAACCATGCTTAAATGCAAATATTTTCAATACCTATTTGAGGCTAAAAGGAAAAGTAAGAATAAATCAGTTTTTATAATCAGAAACACAAATTTGACTACTCTGCTCCTCCTAGAGAAACATTTTATTAATATATTCAAGATCCTTGAGGTAATTCATGAAAGAAAGCACGGTCATATAAATGAGAAGACGAAGAAGATTCATGAAGACACGCCAACTTTATTTGGGAAGAAACTTTTCGGTTTCGTGCCCAGTGTTCTTCACTGCAAGGGAGAGAGACGAAAAAGGGAAGGATAGATACAAAGGCAGTGCTCGTAGGAATCGAAGATAAGGAATGGAGATGGGAAAGAGGGGGGAAATGGGGAAGGACCGCGTGGGTGAGACGTTGAGGGGAGAGTCTCCACAATTGGAAAGCAACATGGAAGCCATTCTTCTTTCGAAAAGAATAGCGAAAAAGCGATCTTCCTCCAACTTCCAGTCTCGCTTTGTCGCCGTGAAGAATAACTTTGCATCCAGTGTTGCAGTCGGGAGTAAATCACCACGGAAGTTTTCTGAAATAAACCGACCGATTTAATCGTGTATCGACCTTTGACCCCTTACATATTTTTTCCATCGTGCTAATAAACAGTCTGTAAGGAGATAAGAGCAGATTGCGACAAAATTTGGAAGCAGCACCCCGAACCAAATGGCAGTGAATTATTACCTTCCCGAGTACGACCAGCATAAATTATTCCAAGGATATATATTAAGGTTTCTAAAGTATGAAATAACCCCATGTGAAATGATCTGAATTCTTTACAGTTTGAATTGATAATATTCTTTGTATTAGACCGTTGAGATTATGATGAATATCTTTATTTTATTTTATTATGCATATTTACACCGGGCGTCCAAAAGTGTAAATTTTTCAATAGTATATTCAAGGTTTTTCAATAACCTGTTATTTATTCATAGTAATTGATATTCTTTTTGATGTTATGTCATAGTGTTAGACTGACTGTACTGATTTCTGTGTAATTCTAGACTGTGTCGAAAGCATTGCTTGAAATCTTCTTTAGCAATTCAAAAAGTGCCCAATTATCCAAATTGCTTGCTAAAACAAAACTTTTACTATCTTACTTTCCCAGGAGTAGCATATACGATTAATTTTTAACTATTCCCTCGCAAGCTTTTTAGTTTCATCAATTGAAAATTTCTTTTGGGTTAAATTTACCTCGAGCAAGTTACATATGCTAGTCCATCTAGGTGTGCATTTCCATATTGCTTTTTTTCAAGTATCCATTGCATTTATGAGGTGTAATAATTTATAGTTTGGTGTAGATACCATGAAAAACATGATGGAACTCTTTAAACTTTTTATTTCGTATTTGATTGAGTAGAGCGCTTGGGTATTGACCGGAAGGCCCGAGTTGGATTCCTGGTGACACCTTTGGGAATCTTTAACTTCACACAAATTGGTAATTTCTCGGGAGCCAGATATTCATGAGAACTATAGGCGTACAGGAAAAGATACTGTTTCCCCGCTTACGATGACTGTAAATTTAACACGAAGTTGGGCTTGAGCTCTATCCTCGCCCATCAAACCAATCTTCGGGTTGATTATTGTCACAGTAAAAAGATAAATGTTCTCAAAAAATCCATCAATAATAAAAGAATATCAAAATGTTTCCAATTCAATCTAAATATTTTATTGGAATTTAAATAGTATTTCTTTAGTCCTTTGATTCTCACAAATATATTTTTGCCAGGGTTTGTTTCCTATGAGGCGGATAATAACTATGGTAGCTTGTACCAGTAAAGTATTTCGCAAACCAGCATTCATAAAATTATTAATATCGGCACGAAATAATCTGAAAATAGTTATGGTGATATAAGAACGAATGCGTGCGTATTTTTAAATAAAACTCCTCTCCTAGTCAGTAATTTCGTTTAATTTTAGAGTACGAACTTTCAAATGAATTTCTTATCGTCTATTGTCGCAATAGTATTACTACTTCTGTACTTATTATTACTGTACTTACTTATTGTACTGTATTAGTACTTTTGTGCAATAAATTGTTGTGTATCTCTTAAAATTTCATATTTTCCGATTAGACCGTTGGCTGGTGGCTGGCTCCTAAGTCAAATTTACTATTCCCTGTCCGTGCGGCATCCAATTCTAGATGTGTTCTATCCGAAGAATGCATGGCTACGGAAGCATTCTTCTTTTTCTGGCCAGTGCTCTCGTGTGTTTTTATCCTTTAAATCCTCTAAGGATAAATGGATTCCATTCCGAAATTTTCCGCAGGAACACGTAACACCACAGAGTATTTGACTTTTCCGTGAATGTGATATCTATTTCACCTTCCCTCGTACGGGCTGAATTACAGTTACGGCAGACGAAGAACAACATTTTCGTCCTCCTTAGGGCAAAATTAATGTTCCGCCGTCTCCCTTGTTTCTCCACCCCAACCCTCGGTCCTCCTCCTCCGCATTTCCCTCAGCACGAGAGCAGCCAAAACACGTTCTCCGCGAAGCACGTAACAGCACAAAACGTATCTGTTGAGCGGGCCTGCCTTCTTCCCCGGCGCCTTTTAAGATAAATCCTGGCGTCACCCGGTCATGGCTGCAAAGCGCCCGGCGCGGCTGACTAAAATGTTAATCCGGCTAAAATTAAGGATTATCTCGTCGGGCGCGAATTTATTTTGAAAAAGCTTAGGTTTTTTTTAATAAGCGTGTGATGTGAATATAGCCCCGGGCAATTAAAATTTAATTTCATGCAATAAAAGGCGCTTTCCTAAAAATGGCAAGATGGGTCGTGTCTGAGCTTTTAATGAATAGCAATTTTATGGACCTTTTTATTTCATATTTACGTTTGTACTCACATGGATCTCAGTATTTCACTTAGATTACTCTCTGAGTCGACCTGATACAATCTGACCCTAGCTTAAAATGGAATCTGAATATCGTTTATTCTAAACTTTTACGGAAAGTAAATGCGGCAAGGTGCTTCAACCTTTTTAAGCGGTTTTAATGAACACCTTAATACATTTTAAATAACGGTTTGGATAACGCCATGCATCTGTTTATCCTAAAAATTTTTCCCATGAAATTATATTTTATGTATATATATATATATATATATATATATATATATATATATATATATATATATATATATATATATATATATATATATATATAGATGTATATACCACAGTAGAGAATTAATTCATCATATCGGAAAGTATCAATATTTCTGAGTTAAATATCGTAAAATACATATGTATACTCAGCTGATTTTATTTAAATCTATAATTATACCTCCTATGCTATATGATTCAAATATCAAATTCGAGTCATTATTACCTAATTACCAACACTTATTCATCTGTCCCTATATTTATGAAATCAGTAATCCTCAAATGCGTCGCTCTTTTGAAGCTAGATGATATTTCCATATATATATATATATATATATATATATATATATATATATATATATATATATATATATATATATATATATATATCCGCCAATTAGGATGGTGGGGAAATATTTCGGGAAAAGTTCACTCATGGGATGTAGCAGAGAGGAAATCGTGCAGGTTGTTAAATGACATTAAAGTGAAGAACATCCGAGATAAAAATCATAAAACTTCATTGCCACTTCCCCACCATTATCGCCCGATTCATAAAAACCAAGGCCGTCAAAGTGAATGAGTCTCTTTTTTCACACTCGACCTAAAAAACAGTTCCGCTCATCCTCACCACGGTCAGTCGTAATATCGCCCTCAACTTTTCCGATCTACGTACCCATGTCCCTTTCCATTGCACTCGCTCCCCGCTCGATTACCCCTCGCCCACGATTCCACCCGACAAACCGACACCTAGCGCGCCAGGCTGCATTATTGCCATACATCCCCCCTTAGGGAAAAGAACCATTTCTGGAAGCCTTACCTCCCACACCCCTTAACTCTCCCCCTTTCGCCATTGCCCTCGAATCCCCTACCCCTACCATTCTCCACACGTTACCCTCCCCACCCTTTTTCGTTCCTTTTTCTCTTGCAGAATCCGAAGCACTCAACTGAAGCAAAAAACCTTCCCCTGCTGCTAACAAAGTTATAAAAGCTTTGATCTCGTGGAAGGAGAAGGGTGTGGGAGAAAATGAAAAAGGTGAGGGATGAAAAACGAGAGTTTGAGTAACTCCGCGAGGATATAATTATGGGTCTCTATGGTCGCATTCGCCGCGGCAGCAAGAGAAAAACGAGGGGCGAAAGTTAATATCGTATGCAATAGGACCCCATTCAGAACCTCGGCCGACCCATTTTACAATGTTTGGGATGGCTATTTTCAATGAATTATAAGGCGATTTTATCGCCAAGTGCGCCAGGGGAGCCGAAGGATTTTTAGGTATCCAAATGTGGTGAGCAGTGAAATGAAACTTATTTATGCATCTCGGCCTTGTGGAATGGAAAATTCCAAGGGTGTCTGAACGTTACAATGTAACGCATGGTTGAACTCGCAAACGACTACGTAGGTAACCCAATTACACCATGTCAACTTCAACCAAAACGCTAAAAAAAAGGCAAAATTAACTGTGAGGAATAGGTTTATATCGTTAAAACTTTTTTAACATGTTTCATGAATTGCCATGTTCTAAGAATTCTATGAATAATATCATTTTGGTCATTATCAAAAGTGATTATCGAAATAACGAAAAAAAACATTTTAAATTACCTTGAAGTAAATTTTGGTCCTCATTAATGAATCATTTGGGTTGCTCAGATATAATCTCTGAAAAAATTAAGAAGGCAGTAAAGAATCTAAAGCTCGGTGTAATTTGCGATGGGTAAAATAAATTCTAGAATAAAATACAGACCATAATTCTATTCGTGGGAAAAAATTTTAGACAAGGCATTTCACTAATAGGAATGGATAAATAAACGTAGTCTATGTCGTCGATTTTCCTTTATAAATAAAAAATAGTTACCAAATTTAGGATTTCACGTTTGAATAAAAGTTAGGAGTAATTACCACCATACATATACAGAGGAGAACATTCTGATTGATCAATTAATTACTTTACTTTTTGAGTGTTAATCTAATTTCTAGGGGGATCGAGATGGTGCGGGGGCTAACGTACTGGCTTCCCACCGTGAGGGCGCGGGTTCAAATCCCGGCGGTGTTGAATATTTTTCAGAGGTATCTCGATCCCTACTTGAGGTGCTTTGTGGAGGGCACTTTGAGTGAGTACGCCGTCCGTCGGATGGGACGTTAAACTGCGGACCCCTTGGCGCCTTTCGTAAAGAGTAGGCTAATGCCGACGCCGGGTTTCTCTCCACCCTTCATCCTTTCCTGTCCATCCCCTATGGCGCAAATGACCTTAGCTGTCGGTCGCCTCCCCTCAAAACTACTACTACTCTAATTTCTAGAATGAAAGACCTCTACAAAAAAAATAATTATATAAATTATTATGATTTTACAAAATCATCATGGTTATTTTTCAATAATTTACGTGAAGTTACGATAATTTTCATAAAATTTCAAGATAAATTTAATTACTTTTGTGTATGCATGTTCTGATAATTTTGAGAAACTCAGAGAGTCAATTATGTATTCCCATTAATTGTTGTAAATTTGGCAATGAATTGTAGAATAATATGGGTTTCCTCTGATTAATAGCATTTCGCTATTAATCAGAGCAAACCCATATTATTAATAATAAATTTATTTACTTCAACGTTTGCTTGCGTACGGAAGCAACTGCCGATGAGAGCCAGTGGTCAATGCCTTCATTACTTCTCATCGACTATCGAAACCTCTGTTTAAAACCCATACCATTTCTTAACATGTAGTATATTTCCGTGATAAATTGAGCATGCATATTTTATCAATATTTCTCGCACGAATGAACCTTACGGCACTTAAAGACACAGGCATACAGACATTCGGCATACGATGCTTAAAGACGACATAAACCACTTACAGATATACAGCACTTACAGACGTACAGCGCTAAAAGATATCATGTTTAATAATATTCCAAAAGAGCTTTCTTTCTAACGGTTAGTTTTCTGTCACCACTGAAGCATAATTCACGTTTAAGTAGTCACATTCGGAGTATTTTTGCTCTCACCCTTCTCATATATTTTATCTACTAGAATTATCCCCACGGTCTGAAAATGAAAGACTAAATATGTATGTATGTTGCCATTACTAATATGATATACTAGAAAGCATTGCTTATACATATATATATATATATATGTATGTATATAATCAAATCCGGGCCCCGGTCCCGGGCCCCTACCCGGGCCCCTAAGGTCGGTAGTTCAACGCTTTACCCCCTGGACTACCGCGGCCCACTTTTATATACATATATATACATATATAAAAGTGGGCCGCGGTAGTCCAAGGGGTAGAGCGTTGGACTGCCGACTGGAGGGGCCTGGGTTCGATTCCCGGGCAAGGCTGGGCACCTGCAGCTCCACCCAAGCTTTGTGATTTTTCGGGTACCAGATCTTCCTGGGAAACCATAACCGGCCCAGGGAAAGGAACTAGCCCCCCTATCCTGATGTGTGAATTTCACACGCCGACGGGCGTAGTACTGGGTGAACTCTACCATCGCCGGCCAAACCGACCTTCGGGTTGATTACTGTGTTTATGGTTTTTTATATATAATATATTGGATACATATACCTTTAATATAAATATGCAAATATGTATGTCTAAATATCTATCAATAATTTAGTAGCGCCCCCCATTGACAAATTTTCTCATCTTTCCTCAACTTCTCATCCCCTCATTGCCTATGAGGATTGCATTGCTCCCGTGATTGCCTCTCCAAAAATGTAATATATATTATCCTCCTAACCCTTCGCACGCGAATTTCCACAACCTCTCCTTTGAATCAGTATATATTGCGTGTGTGTGTATATATATATACACACACACACATGTATTCAAATGCGGAAACTTGTCGAACGGTTGAAGCATATTAATACGGATATACTTAGAGGAAAGGGATAGAAACTTATTCTCCTTGGTAGTCCGCACCCTTCTCTGTGTTCACTCTATATAAAAGGTAGCTATCAGATTGTTTGCCGGTGACTTAGAAAATCATTTTCAATCGCATTAATCAAAAGTTTAATCATGCCAGTGGTTTTTACGCCTCTCTAAATTCTTCGCATATTGGTTGTTTTAAAGAACAAAAGCATAAATTTTAAGGCAACCGCTTAATTATCCATTTTAAGCTCAAGAAGAAGTGCATACGAGTGAATAAAATTCAATAAAATAACGAAAATATTAGTTCCCCTTGTTAAAAGTTTAAAACGATGTTATGCTGTTCTGTAAATTGTGAGATAAATTGGTTTTATTTGTCATGTGGGCCCTGGAAAGGAAGTTCCCCTGTGATAGAGTGAGAGCGACAAAGGAAGTGAGTGAGAGAGGAATTAAGCCTTCTTAAAAACAAACTTCTGAGCGTGGAACCAAAGAAGCTCGAAACATCGTTGCACTGTGGCGAATAGAGCCGAGCGGTAACGATTCAACCCAAAGGAATTCTCGGTCCTCCTTTTTGCGTTCCTAACAAAGTTTTCAGGCACTAAAGATGTTTGCAGCCATCCAAGGAGTAAGAGAAGTTGAAATGAAAAACCCTGAACTTTTTCTTGCAGCTGCGCTAGTAAAATCTTATAGAAAAGGTAGTGGCAAAGCCTCATGATTTGAACTCGGTTAAAATTGGTTCATTTTAATATCTCTTTGTATCGTTATAAGGTAATTATATTCTTTCATGTTACTAATAAAAGTTATTTATTTCTTTTCAATTAATCAGCAAGAACTTCAAAACTTTTTTCTCACCTTCATTCTCTAGTCTTAAAGCTACTGAATTCGGAATTGATTAAAGGCAGCGTACTGAATATAAATTGAGTTTAACTTTACTTCTCTCTATTATGACCTTAATTTATCTATGGTAGCCTGAGTGAAAAAGTTCAATTTACTACCAATCTCAGTCATAAAGAATATCCCTCTGCTATTCCTATGTGAATCTTATTTCAGATGTGATTTCGTTAATGCATCCACATATTTCTATATTGATATTTGTGTTTGAGTTCAAATTTTGTAAATTGACATACGTTCATATCCCAAGTGCCACTCGATAGTTGCTTTTACAACGCTTATTAATTGCATTGACACTAAAACGGCTTATCTTTAATGAGAGATTTTCAACCCAAAATTGGCATCACTACGTAAATTTTACACTCTCAAATTAAACGCCAGCTACATTTCCCCGCCAGGGTACCTACCCATATAAAACCGCTCACGGCTAAAAGCTTTAATAATCACCTGAATGAGGGAGGGTGGCCCGGGCAATCGAGTGGCCTACTTCAACTTATACCCCTACGTAATCATTATTCCTGAGGTCTAAATGATTTTTTTTTTGTTCGTTACCAATAAAAGTTTCCAAACTTCCAACAACCCTCCATCCACCTCTTCCTCTTCCCTGCTAACTTTCTTCCTTCTTCTATCCTCCTTTATTTTTCCAGAGCCATTCTTTCCTCTTTCTTACCGCCTCCTGTCCTCCCCGCACGCCATCTAACCCCACAATGCCCTCCGCTTCCCTAAACTCCACACCCTCTCCCTCCTTCCCCAAACTCTCGCCGTACACACATACACGCACACTTCACACACGCACTCCGAATCCAGAATCCGCGGTAAGTCCAAGATGGAAGTGGCGTGACGTCACGGTCCCCACATCTCCCCCGAGACACCAACCTCCAGCACGCACACACCCACACCAATAAGGAATTTAATCAATCAATCAACCAATCAGGCCCCCGTGTTCCACATCGCTCTCACCCATCATCTCCTCCCCGAATAAAAAAAAACTTCGTGCCTTTGTCTCCACCTCCATCCTTCAAACTGCCTTCAGGCTCCCTTTATCTGCACCAACCGCCAGCTAACCCCACCTCCTCCCCCATCTTCCGACACACCCCCCTCCCGAGTTCTCCCAGTCGCCCACCTTCTCCCACGCCCGCCTCAACTCTTTGGATCCCTAAACCCTAACCCCTTCAGTCATCACACCCTGTCGTCCCTTCCCCCTCACACTACCTATACCTACCAACCCCGAACTATTCGCTTCATCCTTCCCCCCTCCACAGCGCCACATCAATTTCTTGTCTCCTCACGCGGGGGAGAGCGAGCGAGGGAGAGAGAGGTAGACCCCATCCTCATCCGCGCCCCGCCCTCTCGCCGCCACCACGTTGCTGGCATCGGAGGGCCTTCCTTGGTCCACCTCTATTCCTCTCTCTCTCTCCATCTCCCCCCTCCCACTCTCGCTTTTTTCCCTCTTTCCGTCTTGCACCAAGAGAAAAGACTCCTTCTTTGTGCTTTGCCCCTTAGCAATTTTTCTTCACGTGAAAAGCATCTTGTATAATATCAGATCTGGCAATTCAAAGCAGAAAACTTTTCAGGGACTCCCGGTGAATATTTTATTAAATAAGAATATTTGAATTTGTGCTCAGTGATTTAGAAGTGGTAGTAATTTAATTATACGTATATTATAAGTAAAACATTATCGAGTGTTTAGTTGCAGAATAGAGTTGAAATATTTCTTTAGGTACTTTTTTATGACAACGAGTTTGAGGTCACTTATTGGTAACATACTTAAAACGTAAAAAAAAGGGAATATGTGCAGGTAAATGATATTTTCGTGAGGAAGTATATTGCTTTTCTTTAAAAAAAATCAAAGTTTTCTCTTTTTTTACTTTAAACCTTTTTTCCCACACAAACTTGATCTTCATCGTTAAATTTCAATTCGGCTGGGCAAAGTTTTCGCTGGATGAAGACCACGGAGGCCCCCCCCGCTTAAGTTCATGGCTTTCGGCCTAATATATATCGTTACATTTACGCTCTTATTTATTTTTGCATACATATTCCCTAATATCGCTGCAATGTAGCAACCTCTGAACACTCCATCAGGCCTTATCATCTATGAAATTTTTCATTTCTTATAGGAATCGGTCATAATTTGATGGCGCTTGAAAAGTGATTACTTTCTTCTTTTATTCTTTAAAATACTTTCATTTGTCGAAACACCGAGGAACGTAGTGTTTGAGTGCGTCCCTCCAAGAGGAAGAAAGCCTTTTACAAACAAAACTCACAATCAGTATTCAGGTTCTACTCAATAAGTACGAGCACTTAAACCTTGCACAGCTTAAACTAAGGTTATCGCTTATTCATCTTGCTTCAAATTTCATATTAATCAATGAACTAGAGGGGAATGGTGTCCCTAAAACTCTCTAAATAGGAGAAAAAACATCTTGGATGCATTTATTTTTACCATCTTAACAAAATATTAAGTTAATACTAGGAATCCTTTAACAGTTAAATGGGCTTAATTGTAATCTCTGGCAATTTTACAGAAGCAGGATTAATGCATTCGATGTTACCTACTTATCTTGACACAATTTAACCTTTGACCTGTAACAAATGGGCTAAGTTTGTGTTAGGCATAAATGTGCCTACTTATGGCCAAGCGATACATGCCGTTTTATCGCAAATGCTTAATCCAATGATGGCTGAACCAATGGCTGAAAAATAATAATGATTAATGTGCTAAATAATAAGATAAAACGGCATTTTATTTTATTTTTAATATATTTTATTGTCGTAATAAAACGACGCTGGCAACCAGAGCAGAGTACTGAATACTGAATGCGACACAAAAAGAGCGCGAATTGCTGCTAGCCTGAGCGCTTTTAGGCGAGAAACAATGGTAAAATTGAATATAGTTTACTGATAAAATTCAGTACGGATATTCAAAATATTTAGAAGAAAGAAAGATATTCACCAGAATTATCATATTTTCAAAATTCCTCATCCAAAAATGACACTTAAAAAATCATATCGCCTATTGAAGGACCCAAATTTGTTTTTCTTGGGGCGGCTGGAACCACTCAAATCCTTAGCATGTGACTATGGTATCAAATATAGAAAACTTTTGCAGAATCTATTTTTTTCCACCCCTATTAAATTTTTTTATTCTTTTCTATTGCCATTCTGAATGGCAAAAAATCATTTTTTTTTATTTTAGAGTATTTTTTTGAAGTATTAAATTTTGTTCTCGGTTTATTTTCATGATGCGCTTGGCTCTCAGTTAATTGAATAAAAGCCTTATAAATATAAATTCTCTTATTGTATCAGTTTTTCCTTATTTTAAATTTTCCGAAAAACTTGGAGGTAGGTTGGTATTAATCTTTCTTAACTTGCAAGATGTTTCCTCTGTTTGCATTAATGTAATATTCAGTCTAACACCAAGCACCACAACGAAGGAACCAAGGCGAATAAAATTAAGCGCCCACTGACCAGATTCCGTGCTACATACATATAATTCGCAGAATGCACTTGCTACAGGACACTTCATAACTCTCCCAAGCCTTACAGTTTAAAGTTGGTTACCCAACCTCTACCGAGTTGCAGTCTCCAAACTCCAAGGCGATATTTTAAGTGGTAGTGGCCACCAAGCATGCAAGCGGCTGGCTTCCATAGGAGGATATGATCCTCAATTTACCCTTCGCCCGCTCTCCTATCCTCCAAGTAGTATGTTTAGAATAACAGCTGGCTGCACCAAGTCTTTAGAAAGTAACTTTAGAATTTATCACCTCTTAAGTCAATGCTGCCACCTAATGTATACTTTTTGTGTTCTCTTTTCGTCACCACTCATTTCGTGGTCAATTATATCTTTCATACAGGATGCACATATACCTATGCTGACGGTAGAATCACAACACTAGCTAATTACGAGTTTTTCCATGCACGCATTCATATTTCTTCAGTTTGAGCTATTGGTTGTGCGCGTTTGCTTGAAAGATTCATTTTGTTTGCAGGTTTTTGCTTGTAAAGCAATAAATGGAAATGGAAAGCATTAGGTTCAAATCCATATTGAACTTTACTGCTTAATCGGATGCCTGGATTAGCTGGACAAGCGGTTCGTTACTTTAGAGAATAAAGTAACGCACTCGTCCGTAACGCAAAGGTCGTATATGTCGGGGTGTTGTATTGTTACATTAGTATGATAATTCCTTGTATGGTACGACGCCAATTTATGGAGCAGACATACTAAAGACCTTTTCCTCTACTAATATACCACTAACGCCATTATCGAATTTCCCCCAAGAAAATATTGCCCACCTAGATTGAAGAACCCGAACCTCTCTAGGACTTGCTTCCTAATTCTTAGGTAGTCATCCACTTTATTCCTTAACTTTTTTCTCTTTTTTCGCGTTCTCTCATTTTTCCGTTCCTCTTGCCCACTTGAGCCTCAGCATTGTTTCCCTACCCGCCCTCCCTCCATTCTTCCCTTCTCCCCCAAATTCTCCCCATCTCCTTTTCTTACCATTCACCTCCATTCTCCTCCTCCCCTCTTCATCTACCCCTCCATTCACCATCCTTTTCCACTTTTTCTTCTACTATTTCGGCTTTCAATAAGCCACGAAGTGCAGGGTGGCATTGAAACGCTTTAATCAATCAATCTAACCATCTATCAACTTTTTATCAAACTCCGGGGCTTTGACTTTACCGCGACTCCCAATTCGATGCCTTTATCTCCTCCGTACGACGTTTTCTAAGAGTTTTTGTGCGATTTTGAGCGGCTTCTCTTGCCACTTGGCCGTAAATCTTTAAATCGGGAATCCGTGGATAAAAATAGATATAGATCTTTAGCTAGGGTATCAGGATTTTTTTTAAATTAGCGGTTTAATTTTTATTAGACGCACGGGCATAATTCGTAGTTTTAAAGGTCCGATTAGAGATTTTTATTCACATTTTATGGCCAAAGGTATTGATACATCATTTTGTGTTACCATTTACAAACTTCAAAGTATGCATCGATTTGAATGGAAATTTTTCTGCAGCGTAATGACTTTCTTCGAAATATTAATGCCATTCTTTTACATATAAACTGGCAGCTTCCACATAAAAACTAAATTAAACCAAACTTTTGATTGAGTTTTTCAAAAAATGGTAAAAATCTGTGTTTTTATGAAACAATGTCCTTTACCTTTTTTGGAAACACAAAAGAAAAAATGAGAGTATTTTCAAATTCATCGTTAAATAATTTGCCATTCTATTATATCTGAAATAAAGTTGTAAATCCCAAACGAATTAGGCAAAATCCACGAGTGTTATTTTCATTTTTCATTTTCCTCAACATTTTCAATAAAATAAGAATACGGCAAGCTCATGAAATTGGTATGTTCATCCCACCTCGAATGAATTGTCGGCGCAGAGGCGATTCGCCAGTTTTGCATCTGATACGTATTTCCATAACCCACCTTCCCAAGCAATGGACTTAGGGTTTTACCACGGAATCTCGGCCATTACTCATTATCTTCTCCCCATCATCCTGTTTATCATGACCAAAGTGGGAGTTAAGCTTTTTGAGACCATAAAAATGCGCTTATCTTCCCCTTAACCCCTTACCCCCGACTCCACTACTTTTTACCACTCCCATATCTTATTCCCCCCACCCTCCCCATATTTCACCCTCTTTACACGCTGGCGATTTACTCCCCATCCCTTTGCATGCCTCCTTTCCACACCCTCGCCCTCTTCATCCCTCCTTTATCGCCTTACCCTTATCTTCGCACTCCTCAGTCGCCGACTTTTTCTCCCAACCTAGGATCACACTTTCCACTCTCTCTCCTTCCCAAAACGTCATCACCGGATACTTTTTCTCCACTCCTGATTTTCACCCCGGCTACCTCCTATTTCCTTGTCTTTTGTGGAGCTTTTCGTTTGCATCCATGCTGGATAATACAAAGGTTGAGTCGAGTTGGGCTTGCAGTTGGGAGGTTTGAGAGAGAACCCAGTTCAAAATGAGTTGCGCGTCCTTCCCTTCCCGAACACCCGCCGCTTCCCACCGCATCTCCCTTTTTAAATCTCATCCTTATATTACGTATCCCGATCCCATCCATTTCCCATCTCTTTCCTGAATTCCCTGTTCGCCTCCCGCTTGTCCACATCCGCACGAGAGAGAGAGAGAGTGAAGGCATCGTGCAGGTGCGTGGAGTCCCACATCTCCCGCACCACCCGAGTGCTCATCTCTTCCACCATTCCCACGGCTGTTCCCTCCTCCCCAATGCACCCGACAGCTGCTGCTCGCTCTTTCCCCTGCTCCCCCACCAACAGTCCTTTCCTTTCCTTCCTATCTCTCCCCTTTTCGCCATTTTCGTTCGGTTGGTCCAACCTTTCTCCCGAAGACTATGCCTGCCATCGCATTCCTAAATCCACACGGTCCCTCCATTTCCTCAACTCTACTTCGCTCACCCCCCACCCCTCCAGCACCCCCGCCTCCCTCCCTCTTCCTTAATCCACAGAGATTTTGCTCCCTTCCCCAACCTTCACCTCCCGCTCTCTCTTTTCCCTTGCGCACTCTTCCACCCCTCCCCCTACAGCACACATCTCAGCACTTTACTCCCCTCTAGCCTGCACCAAAGCCTCAGACTGCCTCTCTCTCTCTTCCCTGGAGTCCCCTACTTCCCTCCCCGCCTCGTTCCCTCCAATCCTAGGGGCCCCCTCACACCCTATCCTCTCACTCCCATCCCCGCCAACCTCCTCCTGCTTCGCTCCTCCGGATTCACCATTTTCCCGTAACCCCTTCTTTCCCCCATAACGCCTCTTGGAGCCTGATTAATCGAGAATACGGCGAGATAATCCCGAGACCCAAGTCCTTATACTTCCTCAGCCCCGCCGTCCTTCCCCTCCCACCCCTTCATCTCTCCCTCTCACTTCCCTCTCTCTTTTTCTCTCTGGGCCCGTTATCCAGAATGCCGCCTCTCTCCCTCCCTCCCGCCCCAGTCTTTCCACCCCACGCTGTCTCTTTATCTCTTGCTACAACTCTTATCCCGCCCTCACTCCCACTTCTTTATCCTCTTTTCCTTACCCAGACTTACGAGAATCTCTTCTCGATTTTCTTCCTTTTTCTTTCTTCTTTCCCTCTTTTTTCTCCGTTTTCCTCCCTCTCCCCACCCCTCTTTAAACTCATTTATTTTTCTCCAAATCCAAGATATCTTTCCGCTCTTTTCCTCTCATTCTTTTTGTCACCCTTAAGTTCACCCCCTTCCCTTGCTCTGTATCCCTTCCATTCTATGCCAACCAAAACTATCCGCTAGCCTCAGACAATATCCTCCCGCCACCTCCACCCACTTCTTCCGCTCCCTTCACCGCTCCCGCCATCCCTTCACTCTCTCTAAGTGTTTCTCCTCATCCCACACTCCCTGAGTGTATCACACTGAGACCCTTGCGTTTCAACTCCCTTAAATCCTCACCTTCCGTCCATCCTCCACCTCCACCCGTAATCTATCTCCCTCTATCATCTATGTATATAGCCCACTCTCAAGTCTATTCAAGGCGACGCCCGTTTTATTCCTCCTTATTTATGAATCAGCCTCTCTCTCATTCTCCTTCACTTCCGGCCTCGATCCCCACGTCTCCTCACTCCTTACGGGTTCCCCAAGTCTCGCCGAGAGTATCGCAATTTCCATCTTCTCCTAAATCCTTCAATTATTCTCTCTCCCTCCCTCCATCTCTCTCTTCTCGCCCCTTTCTCTTTACTATCAGATCACGCGCTACCTTTCCTGCTCCTCGGTGTTTTTTTCAACCACTCATTATCGTCAACCCTTTCGTTCCGGTGTCAAATTTCAGACAGTGTCACCGTTCCTATCCTGCCCTAGCCCTTCACTCTTCTTCCTCCGCATTAATCACACCTTTATGTCCCCAAGCTTAGGTGCACCACCGAAATATTATTCTCAACCGAACGTCTGTATGATATTTACCTCGCATTTGCTTTGAAAGCCGATTTTCCTTTTCCCGATCTCATCTAAAGCGTCTTGACCATACGATGTGTGGTTTTTACACCTCGGCGGTTCACTTTCAAGCCCTCAGAGTGTTGGTGGGGTGATATTTTATCGGAAACTGTCCCTGCTTTAGCGCCTGCTTCCGTCCGTATCCACCTCTCCTCATTCCCTTCGGCCGCAGCTGCCCATCTCTACCCGTCGTCAATTTCCAGACAACGAGCCTTGAAAAAAATTTCCCTCCCTTTATCTTCTCCTTCTTCCGAGCTGACTTTCGAGAGAAGGCGTAAAAATCGCACACTTCTCACCTTCACTTTCTCTCCTTCTCACCCTCTCATCCTAGTCCATTCAACATCCACTCCGGGGGCACACCCCATAATCCCCCGCCTTCACCATCGTCCCCCGGTGACTCCTTCTCACCACCTCCACCCCCACCGACAGTTCCCCCGTCTCCTCCCTCGCTTTTACGTCTGCGAAATCTCCGAACCCCTTTCCCTTTTCTCTTAAAGGTTTTGCCTGAGATAAGGTGATGAGATGGGAGGAAATTAAGAGGCAGGGACTCCTTCGCCATTCGCGGGAAAGCGAAAACGGTTGAGGATACGGGCGACTTTTACCCGGGAGAGGACGGATGAAGTGGGAAGAAAGGAGAGAGGGGGCGACCGGTGTCGTAGCAGAAGCTGAGATTCGAGATCGTTTGCATGTTATGATTGGCAAAACGGTGACGAACCACCGAGCCCCCACCAGAGCCAATCGACTATCATTTCAATCGGCCGAGAAAATTTCGAATTGCATGGTCGGAGTTTATTTGGGTATACGAACGAGCAGGTTTTTCCAGAGGGAAAGGGTCTTTCGAGGGCGGGGAAAAATCACGATGTAAGCCGGAGTAGATGAGTCCAGTTCGGGAGGTCAGTAGCGTGATGATGCTCAGCGTTAAAAATCCCTGCATAATTATTTTTTTCCTAGCTTCGCCTGTAATACACACCAACAGTATTCTGAAACCGCGCTCTCATTCCTCATCAGACCAAACGTATTTTTTTCACCCCCACGCGCAACAGAAACGGACTCCATCGTTTTGCTCCAAAAAAGAAAATACCCCTCCTTCCGACTGGGATACCCGGAGGAGGTTTTTGCGGAGGTGTGGCGAGTGCCGAGAAACGAATGGATCCGTGGATACCCCAGGCTCTCGTTTGCGGCTCGATTGAGAACTGCCGTAAGGAAAGAAGGTTACCCGTAGGGGGGGAAGGGGGATTGGGGGGTTCGTGGTAGAGAGAATGGGTGAGTGAGGAATGGGAAGTGGATTGAGCGAGAGAAAATAGGATAGGTGGGATTTAAAGTGAGTAGTTTTCTCATACCCCGCACGATCCCCATCCCCATCCCGGGAGAAGAGCGAGGAGCGACGGCGTGGGAGGTGGAAATGGGGATTTTTCCTCTCATTGGGGTTGCGGAGTGGGCGAGTGCAGTTGAAGGAGAATAAATAGACTCCGTCGAACAAAGCGGTCTTTCGCCGAGGCGAGGGTTCGGAGGATGCGATTCCGATGGGAGCATCGTCCCTCGCGCCATCTCCTCCCCCCTCCCTCCCTTCTCCACCACCTCCCCCCCCCTATCCTTCGAGTGTGAGGAGCCCCCTCCATCTCTCTTTTCTTCCGAATCTCTTCTTGCTAATAGTGTAAAAGGTTCTACTCGCGTCCCGGGTTAGCATTCACATCTCCGGGTCATTGTCTGAGAAGAACTTTCGTCGAGGAATGTTTTCATTTGAGGAGAGGAGAAAAATTCCTCTACCACATCTTCACCTTCCTTTTTTCCTTTCCTTATTGCTTCCGCACGTTTTTTTTAATAGCGTTCATTCGCTATCAATCACCCTAATTGCAAAAATAATACATTTTATATTATAACAGGTTGACTGGCTACATTTTTTGACGATGAGCAATTCTTAGTAATATTTTTTCATTGATTGGAAATTGATTAGAGAAACTATTATGGTAGCATTGAATGCTTATAAATGATTCATCACAGTAGAAAAGGTCTAAGATATAGGACTCGACGTTTTTTTCATTTATCATGTGTTAATGCATATTAATTCTCATTCTAGTTCTAAACATAATTCACGTAGACATGACTTCCTGTGTTAACTTCAATAATCTCAGCAGCTCTAAGTGATCGACTTCTTTAGTCAAGGAGTTAGTCTTTTCCGGATGACTAGTCTAGCTTCACGCCCTATTGACCCGCATTTGAATCCCGGCATATCCATAAAATCCTAGAAATGGCATAGTTATCTCAATTACTACTTGTAGTGGCATTTTGAGAGTATTTCAAGTGGAGTACGCTGCTCCTCAGATGGGGCGTTAAATTCTAGACCCCTTGGAACCTTCCGTTAAGAGTAGGCTATTTGCAACGCCGGGTTTCTTTCCTACTTCCCCCATTACCTGAAAATCTACAAAAATACCCATCTATACGTAATGGCGCGAATGACCTCAGCAGTCGTTAGCCTCCCCTGATATACTACTATTTTTTAGGAGGATAACGAGCCCACCTGCTATAGTAAAAGTCGTATGTCGAGTATCACCTCGGACATAGATATGGTGTAAACTCTGCTTGCTTGGCGGTTGGAAAATTTCGGTTACTGCCAGAAGTGGCTTCTTCGGACCTCAGATGCTCATGGGCCACAAGAGACGAGTGGAGAGCAAAAACAATGATATCTAGTTAATGGAGTTTAAAGCGCCCTCTTCCTTATTCCAATGTTCAAGACAATTAAAAAGGAAATGCAGCGCATTGACTTTACCCTGCTGCAGTCGTAAATAGTGAAGGAATGCCAGAGACAATTCGGTTTGCCCGTAGGGGTGTATACTACTTTTTGTTTATCCTTAAAAAGATGCGATCATTTACCCTGCGCATGATCTAAAAATACCGTATGTTTATTTACTTCTCTTTATAAGTCTTGGTGCAGTGGCCATCTCTCCTAAACTCCCTTCAGCCTCACTCCATTGTCAAAACTCTCGAGAGACATTTCATTGGAAACCGTGTCCACAGCGGAGCGGAAATTTGTTTTTTCTTCCGCCGGCAAATAAATAGAAGCCAAAAACGTACGAGCTTCTGCTGTTTTCTGGCCATTCCAGAATCTTTCAATTTCCTTCCAATCGATTCCACCCCCTCCAACCCACCTTCCATTCGCAGTGAAACCAAAGCAGGTCTGGGAGGAAGAGCGAGAGAGAGGGATCGTGGGAGGGAGACGACGGAAGGATGGGGTCAGGAAGGAGGGAAGGTGGGCGGGATGAGGCCGAGGGGGGTAATATGGTAGGGAGGGAGAAGAAAGGAGGGAGCGACGCAGCCAGCTTTTATAAGGTATCACATCATCACTTTACCGCCACCTCGCATCTCTCATCCGAACCAATACTACGAACGAAACTCGAGTTTCACAGTCCTGGATTCAATCACCATGGAGTCTCTCTCTTTCTCTCTCCGCCTACTCCCGCGGTGTGGCCCGGGGAGGAAAGGGGAGCGGGGTGGAAAGATAAAGATGGAAAGAATGGAGAGGTGTGGGGATTGAGAGGGGTGGGTGAGGACGGTGTGGGTGGAGGGAGGGTTGAAAGGCGGCGGCGGATGTATTCCCTCCACCCCACTCACTCACTCCCAGCGACCATTTCCACATCTCCTGCCGTCCGACCGCCCACCCACTCCGCCAGCCCCACCCCCCCTCCTTTCCGACGACAGAAACGGGAGCTCAGCATTTCCTCAACCTTATACGAACCCGGCCAGCCTTTTCTCTCTCCCTCACTCTCTCTTATTCTCTCAACCCCTCCTCCTCTTCTCTCCTCCCCCACAACCCCGCTCACTCGTCTCGTTTCCCTCAGTATCCACCGACTAAATCTCCGTTATCTATTCCACTCTCTCCTTTCCCCTTACGGCTTCCGCAATCCTCTCTCCTTCCACCCTCTTTAAAATCCACTCCTCCATTTCCTTTCTCCTTTCCTCTCACAATCCCTTTTTACATCCCTTACCTACTTCACCATTTACGTACAGACCGTTTCAGGCCGTGGAAATTTCAGCCTATTCATCTTTTTCTCACTCTCCCTCTCTCTTTGCCTCTGGCTCTTCGTCTTGCTCTCTCTCTCCCTCTCCGGGCTTGTACATTACGCCACTGGTTATGGCGAAGATTTCTGTTTTCGACATTAGAATGGGAAGAAGGGATAGGGGTTAATTTTTACTATCCCCTTTACCATTTACACGTTTCTTTCCTCGACTTATTTATCCCTTTTCCACCGGGAGCTGACAATTATCGAGCAGGTCTATCAATTTTCCTAACTTTGGTTGTCTTCGAATATGAACTACATTTTTTTAGGGTCAATGATGAGATTCAATATTTTGATTTTCCCTGCTTTGTCTTTTTTCGGGGGTTCAAACTTTGTTTTGATTAATTACGTTGACTCTTCCCAGCCATTGTAGTAATAGTTACAGAGACAGCTTTCATGATTCCTCTCCTTTTTTAATCAATTTTATTACGTAATTTGAAACCCAGTTAATGCGAACTTCCATTTTTATCATGATGAAAATGCGTTGGGCCAATGATATCCTATTTACGCTCCTGCTATCTTCTCCCTTTCTTCCCATTCCTGGATTTTTTTTGTTGTTTCCAGTCAAGTTTCCATCAAAGCGTCGTTTGGCTATCTCTTTCAGTCTATTTACTCCCCGTTTTTTTTAATCAGGTCGTTAAAATTACTACTTCTTTTTTTTATGTTTTACGTCCATCACGATATATTCTGGTGAAATTCCTAAAGTTTTCCGAAGTTCAGAAAAAATACCAGATATTATGCGGCGTTAATAAATTGCTCGTCATATTTTATTGCTGCTTTTTATACTGACAATTTCATTAATTAATAAATACCTATGGACATCATTCTAGTCCTTTCCTTTGTGAGAAGGTATGTCATAAAAGCATCATTTTAGTTTTTTTCAGGAAACATACTGCCTCTTATCGATTTTCCCGAATGTACTACTTAGGCTTTTATGTTTCTTCCGCGTCATTGACGTTCATACACTAATCATATATGCCTTCTATTTATTAGGCTTTTAATTCTCCTTATCTTGGTAGTGTCTTCGACCAAGTTAATCTCTGCCGTACTCGGTCTACCCTTCTTCACTGATCATTCACTCTTACAAGTCACTCTTCTCTCAATTATACCCGTTTGGTGATTCGGCTTTCATCAATTCTCTAACTACAGCCAAATCAGCGTGGCATGTTTCAATCATAGTTGTGAGACAGTGCATGAACGTTCTTTTACGACTCACTTATTTCTCCCCTTCCCTATCTTTTTACTACAAGTATTCCTCCTACCCCATGCCAACACTATTTTGTCAACAGCCATGCTTATACTTCCATATGCAACACATTATTGAATCTTAAACTACTTTCTGTTGACCAACTTCATTGGTATCTCTTTCTGAGTTTCTTCTTTCAACCATTTCGCCTTCGCTTTTTCAAAGTTGCCGTTTCTCGATCCATCCCATTGTTTTTTTTGCGCCGAGCATAATCCAAAGAGCACTTTATTATTCTTTCCATTTCTCGATATCAGCTGCAGTAAGGTCTTTCGTTCTCCCACACCTCCCCAATGCATTACCTTTCTCCCTCTCTCCCTTCCTATTTCCCCTGCCATCATATATATATATATATATATATATATATATATATATATATATATATATATATATATATATATATACATTTTTATATATATATATACATTTATATACATACATACATACCATAAAAACCATAAACACAGTAATCAACCCGAAGGTCGGTTTGGTAGGTGATGGAAGAGTACAACCAGTACTAAGCCCGACGGCGTGTGAAATTCACACATCAAGGCAGGGGGGGCAGTTCCTTTCCCTGTGCCGGTTATGGTTTCCCAGGAAGACCTGGTACCCGAAAAATCACATAGCGGTGGTGGAGCAGTAGGTGCCCTGAGTGCCGTACCTGGGAATCGAACCCCGGGACCCTCCGGTCAGCAGTCCAACGCTCTACCCACTGGGCTACCGCGACCCACATATATATATATATATATATATATATATATATATATATATATATATGTATATATATATATATATATATATATATATATATATTTATATATATATTTTTATAGAAATATATATATATTCATACACACACCATACGTAATAGGTACATATAA
Organism: Hetaerina americana; assembly: GCF_022747635.1. Classification (NCBI taxonomy): domain Eukaryota; kingdom Metazoa; phylum Arthropoda; class Insecta; order Odonata; family Calopterygidae; genus Hetaerina; species Hetaerina americana. The sequence goes on from NW_027286875.1 coordinate 5,835,882, forward strand.
TATATGTCTTGTTTATTTTTATTATATTTATTAATAATTAATTACTGTATATTATATATATAATTATATATAATATATATGTAATTAATTAAACGTAGGATGTCGTGTATTAATAATTAATACACGACATCCTACGTTTCTCATGCCCTCTTCTACGCTTTAACGTATTCCTTGCCGCCGTCAGAGTGAAAGGCAGTGCACGCCACGGTTACCACGTATATCCAGCTCATTTTCTCTGGACAAAAACTTTACATGATCCTCCTTGCATTACTTGGCCCTTACCACTCTTCTGCACGCGCTCGCCTCCTCGTTTATTCCTATAATCCCGTTTGATCTCCTCCTTTGAGCCTTCTCTTATCTCTCTTTTCCACCCCTCCCTTCTATTTCCCTTTTCTATTCATCCAACCCATGTTCGCCCAGTTCGTGAGGAGTCAGAGATTATACGTTAGATCACAGATGTGCTTCACGCTTCCCCATGTAAGTTATCTTAGGTCATGGAATATAGCTCAAACTTTAAACATCAAGTTATTTGAATATTTCTACAATTAACTCCTCTTAGGAATTCCTTAACTTTCTAAAATTAATCTCGCTTAGGAATATTTATTTTTAGGATTTCTATTTCTTACCTTGCAATGTGGATATTACATTTTCAGAAACTTCTCTGCTTTCGCTAGCTTATTCTTAAGTGTTTAATTACTGATTCAATTGACATCTTAAATTGGAATTGTAAAGTTGAAGTTGTTTCACTTAAATTATTTCTCCCATTTTTATTTATTCCTACGCAAAATAGGCCGTGTAAGAGTCATGACTTCTGTTTCCAGTTGCCCATTTCATAAGGTACATTTGATATTTGGAATTAAAATGTACTCTGGGTCAATACGCATACATACATATTATATATAAACATACTCGTATGTGTGTGTGTATATACATACTCGTATGTTTGTGTGTGTGTGTGTATATATATATATATATATATATATATATATATATATATATATATATATATATATATATATAATGGGCTGACACAATATAACCCAAATAGAAAAGAATAGACACATTTAAAAGAACACTCACACGGTAAATTGTTCGAGCTTTCGGCCCTCTCAGAGGCCTTCTTCAAGAGAGACTCAGAACTTGAAGAAGGCCTCTGAGAGGGCCGAAAGCTCGAACAATTTACCGTGTGAGTGTTCTTTTAAATGTGTCTATTCTTTTCTATTTGTGTTATATTGTGTCAGCCCATTATTGTGCCGCTCGTGTGAGTTTTTCCGTACAATCGTATATATATATATATATATATATATATATATATATATATATATATATATATACACACACACACACACGTATATATATATATATATACACACACACACATGTATATATATATATATATATATACATATATATATTCAAACACGAAAACCTCCCACATAGCGAGCACATGTTCACATAGTAATAGATATAAGGAAAACTGATAAGAACACATTCAAAGGACAAATACAAAAAAGATGGGAAGGTGGAATCGAGCACATCACAAGCGTAAAAAAGTTTTCTTGACTGGGACTCGAACCGCGGACTTACTAGGCAGATGCGTATGCCTTCCTCTCCCTTGTTCTATGTGAATGAATGAATATTTGTATATATGCATATATATATATATATATATATATATATATATATATATATATATATATATATATATTAGACTATAGTGAATCAGTACGCATTAGTATTGGAATAGGTGTAATGTAGCACTGAAATCAATTATTCATCGGTTTCTAACCCTGATTAATGCTTGGCTCCCTCGTATCAGGTATTTTTTATTGGGGTTAAGGGAAAAAGTTTTTATTTAGATACTTATCATCACTATCCTTCTTTAAAAGTTTTAATCAACCTTTACTTTATATCCTGGGTTTGAAAGGTTTTTGGGTTATCTTTCCCTAGTGTCATTCGCTAATTTCAAATTCATTCTCCTTTATCCCTTCGACCGATGCACACCGGATTTTCGCCACCAAGTCTTAAAATTATCATTATTGCTCGTATTTTTAAGTATGGAAAATTCATGTAGAGGAATAACTAATTTTGTTCCTTCTAGTAATTTTTATATTCAACCAACATTCCGAATAGGATGGCTAAACCTTTCCTATCTGCCGTGGAATATCCCTATTTTCCACCTATTTCGACATTTTTCTCCAATCTTTTCAAAAACTAATCCAAATGCATGATGTTGCATCTTGCTTATTCCTTCGTGGAACTCTTTCATTTGATTACATTCTGAAAACATGAAAGCAGCCCATCTTGATGAAAAAATTTGAATAGCCTCCTTGGAAATACTTCCCAACTTAGAAATAACTATAGGAGTCAAATATTTGCATTTCCTCGCAGCTTTCTTAGTCTCCTTCTCATTTTCACATTTGGATACCTCCTCGCTTTCCTCTCAACGTAAGTGCATATCTCCTTTTATTCCTCTATCGGCTATTTCGTTACACAGCTCCCTTCTCATTTCAATCTCTCATCGGCATTTACATACTCCACCACGCGCCGCCCCATTTGGCCCCTAACATTCTTATCTACCTCTCTCTAGAAATATCTTTGCTGCCACCTCCACCTTCCCGCCAGCTATAACACTCCTTGCTAAAAATTCCATCTAAAGGGGAAATTTGCCATATCTATACCCGTGAGCGCAGGAAGGGTAAATGAATGCGAACTCCAGAATATTTAGGAAATGGGTTATAATAGTTTTGCTCGGTCGAATCCGTCCAATCTCTTACTTCCTCTTTCATTCCCACTCTTTCCCGTCCCCGTCCCCCCACGCCTTGGCCTAATTCTCTCGTGTCCCTCTCCCCCTCCCCCCGCATTCCACTTTGCCGATCTTCCACTTCCCTCTCTTAATTTAACCCCCGCACGCACACGGGAACACATAGACATATAGCTGTTCAACCACTACTGATCCTGATTTTAATACAACCAGGAGCTGCTATTCTCGTCCTCACACTTTCCTTTTCCCAGTTCGCGGAAGGGAGGAGAGAGAAAAGAAGGTGAATGAGATTCTACGTTCTTCTATGGAGATGCGGAGGACGAATAATGTTCCGAGATAGAGCTAGGAGTGTATGCGAGGAGGCTGTGTAAGCAATGGAGCGGGGGTAGGGAGTTCAGTGAGGGCGTAAAAGGGGTAGGAGGTAGGATCCCCCGCGCCCTTTCCCAGTTTGCTTTTTGCGCTAAGTAGGGCTCTTAATACCGCTACAGGATTTATTCATTCCCACGCCTCGGTTCTGTGTTCTGCGCTCTTCCTCTTTTTCCATATCACTCTCACACACTCTCTCTTGCAGCCTTTCTCCTCCCAGTCCAAATGGAAGACGTTCTTAATGAAAGCTCGCCGGGGATCGCCTCCCTCCCTCCTCTCCTCTCAACCCCTCCGGAGTTTCCTCTCTAGCGCCGGCAATATAATTTTTCACTGAGAAAAACTGATTCCCCGACCCTCCAAATTTTTTACTAGCTCTTAGTGAAAGCATTGCAAAACGTGTTAGGTTTGCGTCTGAAATATTTGGCCGAAATTTATCATTAACTCAGTATATGCAGTGGGCCGAACTATTTTTTCAAATCCGTTATTTGTGTGTAAAACGCCATTTCCTAAAGAAAGGAAGTTAATTATTAAAATTTAATGACTAAATATCAAAAGAGTTACCTCCGTGCAAATAGAAACATATTTATGTTACGCATTCCATGCCGCTATTTATTCATGACTATGTTTTCACTTTATTATCGCACTAATCATTTCACTCCTTTTTCTACAAATACAATGGTGGGAAATTGTAAGGAAATCTATTAATTAAAAACAAAATACACATTACTTTTAGAAAAAAGGATCTGAAATCCTTCGTTGAATTTTTTTTTAAATGTTAAAAAGCTGGCGAACATTTAGACTCCCAACATGCATGGAACTGCACATCTACTTAATGAGATTTAAATTTTTTTATTAAGAAAGGTTTTGCATGAGCATCAACGATGGGAATTCTGCAGCGGCCGTAAATTTACATTAAATCAGCCAAAATGAGATGATTCATTTTATATGTAGAATTTTTTTTTAAATTGAATACAATTTTGCTTCTGCTGAGATACTGATAGGATAGGAAGACGGTATAGCTGATTTCGTCTCATGAGTTTCAGTACCTCATGAGGAAAAAGATACTTGTATATCCTTTGTGCTTGCCCTGTAAGGAAGGAATGGAAGAAAACAACCCATTAGTTCATAAATCACAGGAAAAGACCTGATCCCAATGGTGCGCACGTGTTGCAGGAGGGAGACTGATTGAACCTGAGGTACACAATGCAAAGGGGAAACTGCGAGGTCTTCTTTCTATCACCCTTCTCAAAGGTTCTTCTCTATTTTTCTTTTCAAGAGTTGCTAAAATAAAAAGTCGAAAGATAAAACGGAGCGAAAAAATAAATGTCTGTGAATTGCTTTCCTCTTTGGAAAAAAATCAAAATTTCCCTCCCTCCTTCCACACCTCTCCTCATCGTCGTCCCACCACCTCTATACTACCCTTCTCGACATTACAAGTATGCCCGGCGAAATTGGAGACCCTCTGCACGGTAGGAGGAGAGGACCAACAGGTTATCTCGTCACCCCTCGACCGGCAGCAACTCCGATTCCGACTCCTTAGTGTCATTCCAGCAACCCGTTGGCGGAAAGTTACTGGTCATGTCATGGCATCAAAGTTGATAGAACAGTCGATAGATTTGTTTAAATTTTGTTAAAAGCACTTCCAACTGTAAAAGGTGGTAGATTATGTTTATTGGAAATTTCAGGGTGTAAGATTTCTCCATCTAGAAGAATACAAATATCACTTTAACTCTTGTGAAGAAACCAAGAGTTAATGCTTGACACCAAATTTTTAAAACCTCGAAAAATATGACCAAACCAAACCAAAATCGAGGAAGAGAAAAAGTCAAAATAATATTTTTATCTCTGATTTTTTCACATAAAAATAAGATTAAGCAAGCAATATGTTACATACGGAGTAGCAGGTCACAGTAGTGTTTATTTAGCGTGAATTTATTTTCAGTCTGACATTTATTTACCATCTAGTAACCAAAGACACTTAAAGTTAAAATGAACATGATCAGAAACATTCATAGGATCATTTCTTCGGAACTTTCATGTGAACTGATAAGTTTTATTAAAACATACAATGAAAGAATGAATAGTCCAAACAAAAATAAAGGATAAAGGAAAAATTAATTTTGTAAAATGAAATAAAATGCCGACTGGAAATTCACTATTAAAGAGGATGTGGAGGAGAGTTCTTATTTAAGAATTACACTTTAGTTTTTAACAGTAAATTTGAAGTCAATAGAGGCTGAGGATGAACGAAAAATACTCATGAAAACATAAATGAATGTTTTCATCAAAAAACTATAGCCAAAAAATACTACCGTTCCACTGAACAATAAATATTTTTAAGATAAATTGGATAATATTTCAAAAACTCCTGACAAATGCAATATTTATCATGCATTATTTTCCCCAGCACAGGATTTCCACTTTCATGAGTTAAAGCACGTGAACTTTTGAACTTATAAGACATGGGAATTTTTAAAACATAAAAAAAAAATTAAACGTGAATTTGAAAAATTCGCGTAATTAGTTCACAAGTGAAGGCTGTAAAAATTGATTAGAAATGATAAAGGAAAGAGAAAGCACATGAAAATTGCTTGAAGGACCAAATACACTATTAAAGATTGGACTGGAATGGAGTTAATACGTGATGATATATGCGGGTCCTTTGGAAGCACGAGAAGCTTACGTGAATACTCGGTAAGTTAGAGGAACACGGGCAAAGTGGGAGGGGTCGAGGGGGAGGAGAAAGAAAAGGAAATGGGAATGAACGAGTCATAGGATGGAGGATGAAAGGAGAGCAAGAGGAATTGCGACCAAGTGGCGAGAAAAGTCGAAGCGAAAAGAGGCTAAAGGGGACCAATGGGGCAAGGTTCACGGATAGCGAAAGAGAGGGTGCAGCGGTGCGGTGTTTAGTTGAGAGGAAGAGAGAGAGCATCGACTTCTCTTTGGGAAAGAAGATGAAGGAGGAGAGAGAAATGGTGAAGGGAGTAAAATAGAAAAGACGGATGCGGAACGGGAATATGGACTGGGGAGGGGAAGGAAAAAGGAGTATGGAAGAGGACGGGAATTAAAGCGCTCCCCAGATATTCCGGGTGGACAAAAACACGCACTATGGGGTGGGAGCGAGGGGAAGAGAAAGGGAGAGAGAGGGAGACAGCCCTCCTACGCATGCCAGTGTTTTATGGCTCCTCTCTGGCCTGGGAAAACGGGACGGGAGCGGGGAGGGGGGGAGAGAGAGAGGAGTGGAGGGGTGGGGAAAAATGGAAGGAGGGAAGCGGTGGCGGTATGGAGAAGAACAAGACAATGGTGGGCTGGTGGTGGGATTGCTGAGGGAAAAAGGGTGGCCGTGTGTGTCGGCGTTGGAGGTTAGCGGGAGGGGCAAGGGGGAGAGCAGGAGTGAAGGAGGGGTGTTGAGGGACAGGCCCCTGAAATAAAAGGAAAGTGAAGGGGGTTGGGTGGACGCGCGATGGGAGAGCCTAGATCCTGGACTTCGGGAGGGGAGGACGGCCGAGGAGGAGTGAGGCGAAAGCCCACTCTTTCTCTCCCATCCCCCTAAGCGGGACTAGGATATAAGGGGGAGGAGAAGATGGGGAGGGAGATAGGCCCTGAAAAAGAGGGTGGCTTGGACCTGGAGGGGGCGTAAGAAAGGAGACAATGCGGGGGGGAGGCAAGGGTACGGGTGAGGGAAAGGGGAAGGGAAAGATAGGACAAGTTGGAGGGGGAGGCATGGGCCTCAAGGGTTGAGGAAAGGCAGGGAATTTGGTCTGGAGGAATGAGGGGCTGGCGATGGGAGAGGAGAAAGAGGGGGAAGAGGAGAATAGGGAAATAGATGATGGGGAGAGAAAGAAGGGGAAAGAGAATGGGACTGGTGCCCACGGAGGGGAAATGAAATGGGCAGCGCGGGAGGAGATTGGGAGAGAGAAAGGAAGGGGAATGAGGATGTGTGCGTGTTGCGTAAGGGGAAGAGGCACGGATGGACAGGGAGGAGGTTGTCGGGATAGAAGGAAGGGAGGAAGGGAATAAATTTAAGTGCGTAAGGAAATGAATGGGGCGGCACAGAGATAGTCAGTGAAACGCTGCGAGAATGAATGAAAGGAGTAATCCAATATATAAATGAATAGTCTTACATCGCAAACTAACATTTCTTCCATTTTACAGCAATCTATATCTGTCAGATTGACATTCCGTAATGATTGTGAGAACATATGAACAATCTAATCAAATAGGAGGAAAAATGTGTTCACCCAAATAAAAGTTCCTATGATGAACAAAAGAAGGGCATATCTACAATTTCATTCTAGAATAGGAAGAAAGCATCTTTTTAACACCCAGGATACTGGTTCGTGATAACAGGATGCCATTTGATTACCAAGAAATGGAAGAATAAATTTTACTTTTAATAATTACTACTAAAAAAATTTATGAAAAAAATATCAACATTTTCTTTTAAAGTCAAACAGTACTCCAATTTTCAGGCTCTTGGGTATGTTCTGCATAAAAATTACATAGTTGGATGTTTAAACATACACTATTATATAGTTATGTTTGTGCCTGTGTATAATATATGTCTATACATGTGCATTCATACGCACATATATATATTGCACATGTGTATATTATTTATTTGAAAAATATTCACAAATGAAAGAGAGAGAATGCTATAGCACTCACGAACGTTGGGCTTTCTGGAGCCAGTAAGTGGACTCTTCGCTCACACACACACATATACAGGTATATGTATGTATGTATATATATACATACATATATATATATATATATATATATATATATATATATATATATGTGTGTGTGTGTGTGTGTGTGTGTATGTATATATATGTATATATGTGTGTGTATATATGCATATATATGTATGTATATATATGCATATATATATATATATGTTTATATATATACACACGCATACATATACTATATATATGAAATCTTACAAATAAGTCACCTATGTGGCGTTTAGATTGTTTATGTGACACATCGTCAGAAAAAAAAATGCATACGGAGAAAAAAAAACAAAAAGAACCCCTCACTTTGCATATTTCTTCCTGTGGTCCCAGCCACTTTTATCAGTGTGAAAGGTGTACGTATTTCTGCGTATATCTATTTCATAAATATAATACATATACTATGCATAACATATGACATGCATTCATGAGTATTTATGCTGTGTATTCAAATATTAATATTCGATAAATAACAGTGACATGCTGTCTTGTTGACAATGCGCCCAATTTTTACTTCTAGAGATATTAATTTAGGAAAGCACGCGTAGCTCGGGGAAGGAACTGACAGAAGATTTATATGCTCCCTATGTTCTCAAGAATTTCAGATGTTCCAATATTAATGCATTGTAAGTTTTCCTGTCATCCAAATATATAATTTTCATACCAGACGTTGAAAAAGAATACCACTGTTCTTTCTCTGGGATTTTCTGGTTCGCTTCCTACTGGACGAACCGCGCTTCGTATTTCAATCTTCCTGATGTACAATACACAGACAGAAGACCATATTTGGATAAATGGATAAAGTAAAGGAGTGATTTACTTTTGGTTGGCTTGGAAAACTAAAGAAAGTTAAATCCGTATTAGTCTTTCCCACAGGAAAAAATTGTTTTCATCAACGTCCTGTCGTTTGTTTCCTTCGCCCCCCTCTCTCCCACTCCATCCCTACTCACTCACTCCCATCTCGTTACGAGCGTTTTGGCGTTTATGACAAACCCAATGCATTCTCGAGGAGAAATGAATGGCAAAAAGTCGATTGTCCAAGTCATATGAATTTTTATTTGAGTCCACGTCCAGCTTTTCATGTGTTTTTAATTTAATTGACAAACTCGTAGTCTCTACTGTCACACTTCTATCGGGACTTCAAGAAGTTCTCTCGGGTTTCCCACCGGGTCAGGTTGCAGTACACCGACGTTTCGAAGGCTGACTCTGCCATCGTCTTCAGGGTGAAGTCTTCTTCTTCACTTCACTTTCACACTTGACTCTGCCATCGTCTTCAGGGTGAAGTCTTCTTCTTCACTTCACTTTCACACTTCACCCTGAAGACGATGGCAGAGTCAGCCTTCGAAACGTCGGTGTACTGCAACCTGACCCGGTGGGAAACCCGAGAGAACTTCTTGAATACCATACGCCGAGAAAACCTGAGATCCTTCATTCTTTCGGGGCCTTTAACTTTTATTTATTATGTACCCAATTCTTTTTTAGTTATCACCCCTTTAATTCAGACAGCTGTTTCGTGATGCCTCTGTCCCTCAAAATCTTTTTTTCAAAAAACGAGAAATACGAATTTAATTCTATGCATAGGATAACGAAACTCAAATTATTCGTTATATTTTTAAAATATATGCAGCTTTATGTACAAAGTACAATATGAGTTTAATAAAATGTTTTTTGCTTATTTTGAATAAAATACCGTAATAAAGATCATAGGTTTCCAAGTTATTCAACCATATTATGGGATATTTAGCTATTTAATAAATATTCTGTTTTAAACAAAGTGCATCAAAGTGTATTTTTATTTTTTCTCTGAAAAGGTTTTGATAGAGTTCATACCAGTCACGTTTTAAGTTTTACCTTGAGAATAACCACTACGATAGATTCAAAAGGTAGAGTAGTAGCATCTAAATAAAAGGCAGGTGTTAACGACTGATTAGACCATTTTCGCCAAGTTTTTGTAAATATGCTCAAAATCGCAAAAATTTACTCAGTTGCTTTTGGAGGCAAACAAATATTTTACCGACAAGCTTAAACGCAGGTAAATACAAGCAAGGACATAGCCATTGCATGGGTTATTTACAGATATTTGTTGTGATGCTTAAAGTTGTACTTTCTTGATTTTGTAATTTTTTCTGGGCTGTAACGCACATGTGAGATTACATGTCTTATTAATTAGTTTTCCTCAAGTTAATGGAAATATATATGCAAATATATCTTCGAAATAGAACGCTCTTCGGCGATGCACAAATATATAAAAACACTGATATAGATTTTTAAATCATAAAAACACAAAGAAAGGACACTCACATACAAATAACTCTTTCTTCGAAAGAAGAGTTTCTTCCTTCTCTTCCTTTAGAAAGGTGGCTTGTAACATCTAAAATTCGAGAGTTAGTGAGTCTTCGAGAATTAGTGAGTTTCTTTTCTTTTTTGTGTTTTTCTGTGTTTTTTTTATTTGTTCAATAGTCTTAACTTCATGTACATTATTATTCACATCCGTGAGAATTTCATATAAATTGTGTGTGTGTGTATGTGTGTGTATATGTATATATATATATATATATACACATACATATATATGAATAATATATACATATATATGTGTTAGAATGTGTTTTTCACCTTAATATTCGTAAATAAATTAGCTAATATAAATAAACCAATGAAGTGATTTCCAGGAAATATGTATGCTCAGATTTACAAGCATTGTAAGACTCCCCTCTGTCATTCTTTTCAAACGGGCCAGATCCCTCTGATATCAAGTAATCGCGGTCTTTTTGACTAAATCTCTACCCGCATATCTTGATCCCGCAGTTTCTGATCCTTGGGGAAAAATGAGAACCATGAGCACTCGGAAAAAAGCACCTCCACCGGAAAAATGGAGAGAAAGGATGGAATAAAAGTGAAATGGAAGCGCTAAGGGGTGGTAGAAGTCCAGAGTAAGTTCCGCGGAGGAATGCAAACAGCGAAAACAGAAATCTTCGTATTGGTGTATGCGGCTTTGTATACATTCACGTGCGTACATTGGTGAATGCCAAAGCTAAAAGTGCGTTTGTTGTTTGTTTTTGAATGTCGCGGAGAAAAGAATTGAGGAAAAGGAGCAGGTTCTGGGTCGTGGAATTGGTGAGGGAATGAGGTGAGGTGGGAAGATGGGGTTTTAAAAGGGAAGGAAGAGAGACTACGAGGAAGGCTCGTACACGCGGGAACGAGGGTAAAGACTGTGTTGGCGTGACTCTCCCCTCCTTAAAAGCCCTGCCGCGGGAATTTCGACGGTAATTTGTTTCCGCGAATGAAATATATCCTCGTCATTTCTTATCCCCCACCCGTACCCGCCCACCTGCCTCTCCTGCTGCCTCTCTTTCTCTTCCTTTATTTCTTTATTTGCCAACCCCTCCACGCCTTGCTCCCATGCGCATACGATACAACACGCAGCGACGCCTTACCCCTTGAGTTCTCATAAGTACGCATGCATGCGCGTGTTATTTTGTGTCTAAGTGGCGGGAATCATCTCCCTGAGCGTCTCACGTGCCTCCTCCACGAGTATCCAACCCTCTGGGTTCGCCACCTTTACTTTCATGTCGTCCCCACCTCTGTCCTCTCATCTTATTCCCTCATCCCTCTCCCCCACTCGACACCATTTCCATTCTCTCCCCGCCTCACACACCCCAGGCTAACAACACCACCTCGCTCTTCCTTACGGGGAATCCCTCTCGTCCTGTAACCATCACCGACTCTCCTGTTTTTATATCCCTCTCACATCTCGACCCACCCTCCTTTTAACACACCTGTTTTTACAGAAAAATATGCAGTGCTTAATAAAAACAAAGCTTGCTCCTCAAAAGTCCCCGTTCCTCCACGTGTGTACGCTCACCTTTTACATCTCACCCAAAACCACCCACCCCGCGACTTTTTTCTTCCTCCCCACCCGCCTTCCTCCTCCCATATCCTTCCCATGGGCGCACACCCTTTCTCTCTCTTTTCCGCGAAAAAAGGGATTGGCTCCGAATCCCCCGCGCCCATCCTTCCCTTTTTGCGCACACCCGCGCATTTTTTCAGCGTAATTTCATGCCCCTGTCCCCGCGTCACTCCATTTCCCGCCTCTTCCCCCTCCACCGCGATTTCCCACCCATTCTCCTCCGTCCATGTCACTTCTGTCACACCTCTCTCTCCCTCGCACCCTCCCAACTACATTCCTTCGTCATCTCCCCCCTCTCCCGCAGCCCTCAAACCTGGGGTAGCCTTCGCCCACCCCCCTGCCAAACACACACACACCCGCCGTCCAAATTTCCCGACCACAGGAGTAATTCCCTCTCCTCCCTCAAACATCATCCGCTTCACCGACACGTTCAGCCTCCACCACGTCTCCCCTCCCCTGGGATTTGTCTCCTACACTTCAAACATCCCTCCATCTCCCCCGTCCCATCCACCCCCACCTTTCCTCGTCCCCGCCACTCCTCCAGTCTCCCTTTCGGTCCCAAGGAGAGTGGCGATGTAGGGAGAGGGCGGAAGATGAGGGAAAGTTTTATACATTCCCTTCGGTCATGTCGTGTTTCGCTGGATACCAACCGACCCGCAACCGTCTCACAGCCACGCCGTTTAAAAGGGACCCGAAAAAAGGAAGATATGTGAGTCATGGGAATGGGGTGGAGTGAATCGGGGGAAAAGGGGAGGTTATGATGTGGCGAAGCGGAAGGGGAGGAGAGAATTTTTATCACCATGGCATTGCCAACCCTTGACCCGGTCACCAAAGCAGTCCCTTTTTTCCTCGTTCTCTTCATCGTGTGGTCCTGTCCTCCCTATTCATTCCTTCCCTTCCCCATCAATCCCTATGGGTTCCCTCGACCACCACCCCTGCTCTTTCCCACCTTCGGCCCAAAAATTCAGTCCCATTGTCTCTACTTCTTTTTTCTCCGGTTCCTGAGTCTTACCCCCACCTTTCCCCATCCATTTCTCCCTCTCTCCATTCCTCTATCTCCCTCCATTCCTCTCTCCCTCCATTCCTCTCTCCCTCCATTCCTCTCTCCCTCCATTCCTCTCTCCCTCCATTCCTCTCTCCCTCCATTCCTCTCTCCCTCCATTCCTCTCTCCCTCCATTCCTCTCTCCCTCCATTCCTCTCTCCCTCCATTCCTCTCTCCCTCCATTCCTCTCTCCCTCCATTCCTCTCTCCCTCCATTCCTCTCTCCCTCCATTCCTCTCTCCCTCCATTCCTCTCTCCCTCCATTCCTCTCTCCCTCCATTCCTCTCTCCCTCCATTCCTCTCTCCCTCCATTCCTCTCTCCCTCCATTCCTCTCTCCCTCCATTCCTCTCTCCCTCCATTCCTCTCTCCCTCCATTCCTCTCTCCCTCCATTCCTCTCTCCCTCCATTCCTCTCTCCCTCCATTCCTCTCTCCCTCCATTCCTCTCTCCCTCCATTCCTCTCTCCCTCCATTCCTCTCTCCCTCCATTCCTCTCTCCCTCCATTCCTCTCTCCCTCCATTCCTCTCTCCCTCCATTCCTCTCTCCCTCCATTTCTCTCTCCCTCCATTCCTCTCTCCCTCCATTTCTCCCTCTCCCCATTTCTTCTATTCCCCGATTCTTTCTCTCTCTTTTCACCATTTGCACTCTTATTCCCCGCGCTTCTGACCTCGTTGCTATAGCGGTTTTAAAAAACGTGAACGTTAAAAATTCCATGAATTCCCTTGTATTTTTGGCCGGAAAACATTTTTTTTAATCCTCATCCACATTTAGAACGATGGGTAGTGGAGGAGACGACGGTTTTTTTTTAAGTTGAGGGGCCCCGTAGAGGAAGGGAAGGATGTGTGTGGGTGTGGGGAGAATGTGCTCTACGGATGGGAGGCAAGGTAGGCGAACAGCGAACACGGGGAAGTTAATAGAGGTGGAGAAGGAGGAGTGGATTGTGAGAACGGAGGAATACAGGGAAATTTCGAGTAAAAAAATATATCAAAATTAAGGAAAAATTAATAATATTATTTATATGTATATGAAAAACTCCCCCGCGGGAAAAACAAACGCCGTTCGTGTAACAAGGGGTCGCCGCAGGAACCCACAATGACGATTCATTCATCCGAAGTAATGAAATTCAAAGGTAGAGGAAGAAGAGGCACAGAGAAGGAAGGGATAGAGAAGGGAAGTTGGATGAGTTGAGAGGGGAGGAACCATTTGGGAGAGGTAACCGGGACGCGAGTTTTGGGCGGCAGCAGCAGGGAAAGCCGTGGAGGATAATACGGTGGAAAATCCGGGTTTTGGTTCCTACATTAACAATAATTTTACCCCCGAGAGAGTATATTGTGCTCTAAATAACGGGAAGGGAGGATGTGGGGATAGGAAAAGGAGGGAGAGAAAAAGGGTAGGGTGGGTAAAGAACCCTGAGGAAGTGCAGGAGGGGAATTTGGAAGGGGAAAGATGGGGAGGGGTGATGTGGAAGGGGGGAGAAGGGTGAAGGACAACGGAGGTGGAAAAGGGGAAAGACTGAACGAAATAAAAAAAAAGGCCGCATGACAAAACCAGTGGGCCGTTTTACTTCCCACCATTTACATTTCGGTGGCTTTTGAGCAAGGAATTGGGACTGCGAGTGGGGATGGTGGAGAGGGTGATCCCGGGAGTGAGAGGCACGAAAGGAGTTGGGGGTGTGGGAGAAAGAACGGGAGGGGAAGTGCACCGCGTGAGGAAGGGATGAGTTAGGGCGAATGGGAGGAGGAGGTAGGCATTGGGTTAGAAAGCGTGAAGGAGTAAGATGAGTCCCCTTAAGGAGAGAGGTTGGGGTGAGAGAGAGAAAGTATTGGAACTGGAAATGGGACGGAGGGAGGCAGGCAGAGACGCATGAAGGGGCGGTCCAGGAGGAACATTGCCGGGAGAGGATACCCTGGAGCCTTAAGCAGCGAACTCGAACGCCAGGCCATGGATCTGTTTGGAAAACTCCCTGAAACGCTATCAATATAAGAATTCCACCAACGTTTCTTCCTCTTTCATCATATTACTTCATTTTAAATGGTTTAGCCTAAATGAGAAATTCTATTAAAAGTATTGGTTTTGTGAAATAATAATGAGGGAAAAAAATCCGACCCAAACCTCGGGCTTGTCTGGTTCTTCTGTGTTTACTAGTTCACGCAACGGTCTGTCCCATCTTCACCTATGGATATCCAGGACACCATCAGTGTAACATTAAGGTCTGAAGCTGATACGCTATCCGTGATAAATTCGTATGCAAGTCCGATGGGAAACGGGAGCGAACAAGGTATGATACGATAGATAATCTTATGAAGGGTATGAGTGGAGACGAAGGGGGAGAGAGAGCAGGAGAAGAGGAGGTTAGATGAATGGGAATGATGGGGGAAGGAACACAGGAAGAGGATGGGGAAGAGTTTGAAAAATGAATGGAGAGAAAAGGAATGAATAAAAAGGAGTGGAATAAGGGAGGGGGAATATGAATGTGGGAGGGAATGAGAGACGAGGAGGAAAGCGGGAAGTCACTAGATGAGTGGGCGTCGAGGCGGGTGAGCGGAGCGGTGCGGTACGGCGGGAGCTGCGTCTGGGGAATGAGAGTGTGCAAGGGAGAGACGGAGGGAAAAATTGAAAACGAAACGAGGAGGGGGACTCGGTAGGGTAGTCTCACAATGTGAGGCCGCGGGGACGTGTGGAGCGGCTAAGGGGAAGGGAGGCAGGCGGGAGGGAGGTGGAGGGGCAGAGGCTGGCGGGGATGGTGTAGAGCGGAGTAGGGTGGGAAGGGTGCAGGGAAGATAATGCCGGAGGGTGTGTGGGGAGGGGTGGGGTCGTGATGGATGCAAAGAGGAAATGGAAGGGGAGACGGGGGCGGGAGGGAGGGAGGGTTTAGTAGGGGAGAGCGGTGGTGCTGGAGGAGGCGGAAGTGGAAGAATGGGATGGGACCCGGGGTGGTGGTCCCGAGGAAGAAGCAAGAAGAAATGTAGGTTTTCCTGCGGAGGGGGGCGCATTCGTGCGTGGGTGTCTGGGGGAGAGGGAAAGGGAGGGGTTGGCTGGTGGCGGTGGTTTTGCGCGCGGAGGGAAGGATGTGGCGAAGGGAGAGGGTTTTTTTCCTGGGGTGGGGGAGAGTGGAGTTTGATAGCAGGCCCGGAAGTAGAAGTCCGCAGTCAGAATGGTCTTCCAGCCTCTCCCCCTCCTCCTCTTTGGGAGAGCGCCGGCAGGGAAAGGGAGCACCGGGAGTGAGGAGGGGGAGTAGACCGTGCGAGAGCTTTCTGACGCTCCACTAAGGTCCCTGGAAAAGAATAAGATCCTAAAATCTTTTCCCCCCGTGATGCCTCCTCCGTCGGCGGCCTTTACGTATTCGATATTAGTCCGAATTTCATCGCCATCTATATTATACCCCTCGATTTCCCCCGGACGTACACACTGAATCAGAAATTTTATTTCTGGAAATTACTTTGGGTGCCGAAAGACGCAATAAAAAGAGATCTTGCCTGAGATTGAACTAGTATTAGAACAAGAATCCCTCTATCGACGGAGAGTACTCTCTGTTACTCTACTTTTCAAGGAGCATATTTGAATCTAGGTCATGTGCAATAATTTCCTCATACTAGTACGAATAGCTTTTACCATTTTTTCCTTAGTAACGCTTTACATTTTATCAATAACGATTCAGGGTAGAGTATCTGAGTATGCATTTTAATTCATGTAATTATGCCCAGGATTAAGTCTCTTTTGTTCCAAGAGAGATGCAGTAACTCCTCCAGGCATCACTTTGTTGAAATCTTCTAGGGTACAATGAAAACCAAATTTTGCATCGTTCCATACTAACGCCTTGCCTCGGTGGCAGTGTCAACATCTTAGCGTCATTTTCAAGGGTAACGCATTGAATATTTGACCATTACCATTGTAGACTGCTTCCCAGATTATAATCTGTTACCCCTGACAATGACGCAAACACGTGCAGGCCGCTGTTGGGACAATAAAATGCTTTGGGACACTATAGAATTTGATTTTCATTACACCTCGTAGGATTTTGATAATATTTCTAATTACGAGAATAACATTTATTTCTTCTTTGAAATTTCTCTAAGATAACTAACATCAATAAATAGTGACGAATGGATTATTTTTAAGAAAATTTTATTTCCTTCTGTATTCGTAATAAGTTTCGATGATTTATTTATCATCAAATAAGTCATATATTGCAAACATTAGATAAGTATATTGTGCATAAATCAAGCGTCAAAGTCAGAATTTTTAGTAAATCATAAGCTATTTTTTTGGACTCAATCCATAAGGGGGAGAGATTTGATTTCTTCGACGTACTTTAATCTACCTGCTCATCACCGGAAATCGTGATTTCTTCGCTAAACGTACTTCAGTCGAACAGGTATAATTTAAAAAATGGACCATTTATCCATTTATAATCTAACTAAAAATAGTTTCGACGTTTTTGCTAAATTAGATACAAAATATGTTCTTAATTTCAATCCGCCCTCGGTGGAAATTGCCCAAGAGGTCAGCGGGAGTACTCACTTTGAAATATACACTCAGAGGACAGTCCACCAGTACTTCCCGCCCGCTGCTGATCATAGACATCCTCAATTTTTAAAATTAGAAAACCCAGCAAAAGATCTTCTATTCAACAAACGAATTAACCTACGATAATTTTCATCGTTTCATGGAAATGGCAGAAGTTAGCCATTCTTTGATTTTTAGGTCTGAAGTCGAAGTCAGAGCCTCCCATACTCTGACGGTTTTATAGCTACTGCCAAGTATCATCGTATTACTTTTTTAATGTCCATGACAGGCTCACGGTGTGACCCTCGTCGACTAGGAGTCATTAGGTCAACTTCTCGCCGGCTCTAGGTTTTACGCAAGATTACTCTGTGTACATTGCCCGGCTCAACGTGGCTCTGTGTGCGGTTTACTACCATCTATGCCATGCAAGTATAATACGCCCCGCATAGCATGCATGACACATGTGTCACCTATGTCCCTGGTAATATCAAGTCAGTCGTAGAGGACAATAAATCTGAGATCCGATGGAAAAGTTCATATTTTCCCACAGACAACTGTTTGGAGTAATGCTCTCCGGATCCATATGGCACATGGCACTTTCGCCGAAAACAGCATTGATTCAGAGGAGATGTAGATGGTATATGGCCGATTATTAAGAGATTTTGTTCTTATAAAAGTATACTATGCTATGTATTAAGATTGATATCAACTTATGCGTGCTCATTGTAGTGACAGGTTCACTAATATCCCATATTATGGGCAACTACTCCTTCAATTCCAAAGCGGAGTCACTCGCATTCATCATGAATGCAGAAAAGTCGAATTTTCAATTCCTTTCGTCGCCTTCAGACGCATAATCTTACAGCAGATCCCTATTCGACAATGTTGGATCTCACTAACCCAGAGCTCCCCCTTTGTGACAACATTAAAGGCAGACTTGCTGAAGTCTCGTAGGAGAAATGTTTACTTAGTAGAGGATACCTACAGTAATATTTTATTTTATACCCCCAGGTGAAGCACATATATAAAAAAATGGAGTACAAAATAAGAAAATTTTAGATGATAAAATATTAAGAGTGAACTAATCTCTTTCCCTATATGGATATATTTTACCTAGAAATGAGCATTCGAACCCCGGTAATGAAAATAAAGAGGAAGGCCGCAGTTTGAAGTTAAATTACGAATTTTTGCCGATCTCTTATAATGAAGGGTAATTTCCTCATACAAACTATGGGAAATAAATACGTTCCGTTTGCATATTCAATTTTCTAGATATGCTATTCTCTAAGTAATGCACTCAACTTTGGTATACTGATGCTTCTACAGGTAGTTTTACATGAGGAATAAGACAAAATTTTTGAATTCACAAACATTTATCAATACCGTGCTGCCGGTTTCATCACATGGTTGACATCTTCATCACATAGCTTCTACCGGTTTCATTACATATGTGAGAGAAGATGTTGCCTATTTGATGAAACCGGTAGAACCATGTTAATAAGTTTTTGTGAATTAACTAGTTTTTCTTATTCCTCGAGATGAATTTTCACAAGTTTGAGCGCGATAACACTGAAATGATTAATTTTACATCTCTTTGGTTGGTCGTTTCACTTTTTACAAATGGAAATCCATTACTAAATTCATAAGCAATCCTGCTTTTTTTTAGTTCCCGCTACTTCCAGAGTGAGCATAGATCCTGACGGTGCTTTTGCATTCAATCAGAACAGGATCGTTAGATAGATTAATACACAACGCTTCAAACAATCTTATGTAAAAATCATTTTCGCATTACGTCTTCGGGGAAATTAGGCTGGGAGCTACTTGAGATACGGAGAAAACAAGCGAGATTGAGACTTCTAAAAAGGTGAAGAACATACGAGTTTAACGATGATACAGAAGGAATCATTACGGCACCACACTACTTCGGTAGATTAGACTATAAAGTTAATGTAAGGGAGATAGATTCCAATACAGATAGATACAAATACTCATTCTTTCCCCAGACAATCAGGAACCATAATAGTAAGAAACCAGAGTCACTATAGAAATAAAGATAATTAAATGCTACGTAAACATAAGGTATATTTGTAGGTGCATGTGTATGTTAGTTGATACTATATTTATTTGCATGTGTGTAAGTTATAAAGGAATTTTTATGAATGCTTACGATTTTGTGTCTGTGTAGATTGGCATAAATTTGTGGGTTTTGCATGGGGTTTATTCTTAATTATGGGTGAAAACCTAACATCCCCCGCCACACACCCTAGCGGCAGCTTACGAGGTACTACGGTGCTCCTGCTACTGGACAACTCGTATGTAGATGTATATTAAACTTTCTTTGTGCAAATTTTGGAAGATACGATAGTAATTTTCTCATCGAATATTTTCCCGTAGTAAATTCTCCAAAGTCGTGAAATTGGTTGTATCATACCGTCCAACACCTATTATAGAAATTACGGAAGCATTCATCACACCAAAAGAATAACTTTGAAATTGGATCACACCCTAGTCCCTGCATTTCTTGCTCAATAATCGTCGCTCTGGGAGTTTTATTTTTGTGGTCAATTAAGTGCTTCCTCTGAAATATGGGATGAGCGCATCACAGTATCCTTCTTACCATTCGAGTGAATTCTTTAAAATGACCGAGCTTACGGTAGGATAATAACATTCCCACGCAATTCTGCGGACATCGGATAAAATATGCAACCCCGAACACTATCCCTAAATCCCTCCCCCACAACCCGTACATTCCCACCCTCTAATTCTATGTAAATCTATTCCCATAAGTTCCCTGACGAAATGAAAACGGCTTCAATAGAAACAATTAACTAGAG
>NW_027286876.1:0-228091 GCF_022747635.1 Hetaerina americana
CCAGATGGCACTTCCACTGTTCCTTTTTTGAGATGGTTCTGATTATTTTGATATTTATGATTTTTTATCGTATCGTGTTGCGCATAGAAACGGAATGTATAGAAATATGACTAATTTATTCCTCTGAAGAAATAATGTTGTCGACTGTTCCCTATTGGAAAGTGTTTTAGTTTCTCTTAATGTTTATGATTTTTAGCTCGTTTCTGCTTCCGCATAGAAACAGGACCTATGAAAGTCTCACTAATTTAATGCACCGAAGAATCTATGAAAAACTGAATAACTTATTTTGGGCCGACTGAAGAAGAGCCGAACCTGTTTGATTACCCCCAGAAATGATTAGAGGAGGAGGGAAACAGTGAATTGAGCTATCCACGGTCTCGGTCTTAGCACACACTTTGTTTCGATATTCCAAGGATAGATAACATACGACCGCGTTTAATCATTAATTGGCGATGATAAATTATAATTAAATCCATTACCAACTGGGACCTGGAGAGAGACCTTCAGGTGAAGCGTACGTAGGTCATTAATTAAGGATATTCCAGTGAAGGAGTACGCAGGCAACACCTGAAGTGATTGACGAACTTCGCGCAATTCCTTCGGAATCTCTATCGGGGAGTAAAAAGGGATGATCTGTGCTAACAGCTAGAGATAAATCGGGTGCGATAATAGTTGACACAGATAAGATCCAAGAGAGGTTAAAGGAATGTATGGAAGAACTGTATGATATAGAACTTAGGTCAATAATGTTATACTTAGAAAAGGAACATGACATAGATGAAGATAGCTTAGGTCAAGGCATTCTCGACCAAGAGATGAAAAAAGCTTTCAGGCAGATGAAATCAAATAAGGCCGTGGGGTGGACAATATTTCTGCGGAACTACTGACATTTTAAGTAAATTTGGGAGGAAGAGTCTATATGGACGGACTCACGGTATCTTTGGGGAAGGAATCTGGCCGAAAGACTTTGTGAAAAGAGTGATAGTTCCTATTCCCAAGACAATAAGTTTCATATCCCAGGCTGCTAAACCTGTTCTCAGGAGCATCAACAAAACGATACAGAGTACCTAGGGGATGATCAGTTTGAGTTTAGGAAGGGGAGAGGAACGCGTGATGCCATTTCAGTAATGAGATTAATAATCGAGAGGAATATAGAATACAATGAGGGCATATTTGTCTGTTTCGCAAATTTCGAAAAGGCGTTTGAAAGAGTGAGCTTGGTGAGACCAATGAGTGCGAGTATGTCGCAGAAAATAGGAATATATTTGAGGGACAGAACGCTAATTCGCCATCACTGCTATTTAACCTCTACGTGGGGGGAAAAATGATTAAAGAGGCATGGGAAGAACTGGAGAGAAGTATGATAGTCGGAGGTGAATACGAAAAATCAGTTCGGATTGCTGTTGACCAGGCTCTAGTTTGTCAGTCAGCCAAGGGGCTGCAAGCATTTCTGAGTAATTTTGAAACTCTGTGAGATAAATATGGGATGAGAAACAACATTAATTAAACAGGGTGATACATGCAGCGTGGCCCATTTTCATGTTACGAATGTTATTAAAAAATCACGCCGTCAAATTAGAGCACCTTTGGCACGATTATATGCTCATCCATTTAGCCTGGAGTTGCGTAAGTTGTTTATTATTATTTTTAAATAATCTACCGGTTAAGTTAGGTTTTGCATGGACTCAACTATCAAATATTGAATTTGTGGCTCCTAACAACACGCAATCCAGCATCCTATTCCACATCAGATCCCCCTTCATCACCGAGTACTTTCTTCTTTCCTTCATCCCGTTAAACATCCCTATCCTGTTCCTGCCCTTCCTCGTTTGCCTAAAATTCTCCCCTATTACAGTCTTCAACATCCCACTGCCGGTCAATACCCCCTTCATCTACTTTTCCTGCCTCCATAGGATTTCTCCCAACAAGCCCCTCTCTTCGCCCACCATCTCAAGTACTTCCTCATTTGTTTTCTTCTCTGTTCAATTCACCTTCTCCATTTTTCTCCACACCCGCATTTCAAAATCCTCCAGTCTACGTCCATCCTCATGCTTCATTAACCACGTTTCCGCGCCGTACATAGCTGCGCTCCATATCAAAGTTTTCACGAGTCTTTTCTTGGTATCCCCACTCAACGTTTCAGTCATAAATCTCCCCTTGTGAAAGCCTCTTTGCCTAGCGCATTGTTCTTCTTACGTCCCTACTACTTGAAACGTGTTGGTGCAAAGAACTACCGAGATACGTAAACTGTTTTAACTGCTCTAGTTTTTGCCTTCCTATTTTAATGCTTAGCCTAGCCTTTTTCTTTCTAGAAAATCGCATAACCTTTGTTTTATTAATATTGATTCTCACCCCATACCTGTCGCATTGAATTTCCAATTCACTCAGCAATGCTCGCAACCCCTCGGCTGACTGACAAACTACAGCTTGGTCATCAGCGAACCATATTTTAAACATTTAACACTATACATAAGCGATTGATACCTTTTGGCAGAGACGCATTCATATTTCAATCGACCTTCCGATAGTGGTGTAAGATGAGGCTCACTCGATATTGGTTCCCGTAAAAGTTTATTTCTAAAATGTATTATGAACGCATGAAATTTGAGTCAATGAAAACTTAGAAACTTCTCCTTCACGACACTCACATTCCTTTAGGTAAGATAAGTAATCGAGACAGAGGAATTTGAATAATCTGAAGGGGAATTAATTTTCACGGTGAATACCGAAAGGTGCAGAACAAAACGGGTCCCTCGTGTCCCTGGAAAGATTACCCCGTTCTAAAATATGCACCGAAATAATCACTAATGAGACTCAAATAACAATTCATTCAAACCACAACAACACATTCATAAACCTTTCTCTGACACATCTCTCACACCTCCCTCAATAGTATAGTCTTGTTGATGTTTGTATGTTTGTGTCCTTATATGTTCCTGTTATATGTGTCACTGTAAATTGGCAATCTTGCTGTATGTGCACAATTTTTACTAAATAAATAAATAAATAAATAAATTCCCCCAGTTAATTTATGTTAGCATTTTTATTGTTCTGTGTTTTTATCATGAATTTTTCCCTTCCCCAGAAACAGTATTAGAAAAATGATTTCAGGTTCTTTTCTCTTCTGAATTTATTAAAGTAACTCTTTGACAACCCATTTTATTCCTTGTAATCCTATTTATTCTATTCCTTATTTACTTGGAGGACTCATATTTTGTGAAAAAAATAAGGAGGATGAGGAAAAATAAGTCAGTGGGACCGGATAATATCTCAATTGACATTCTAAAACTGGGTGATACCGCAATAGCTTTGTACCTGAGTCATCTATTCAAAGTAACTTTAAATAATGATGCCTTGCCCAATGATTGGAAAAAAGCAAATATTACACCAATTTTCAAGAAAGGGGATAAAACAATAGCCAAAAATTATAGACCGGTAAGCATAACCTCAGTTGTTTGCAAAATAATGGAAAAAAGAATCGCTGACTACATTCGGGAATGGTGGGCAAGAGATAGATGGCTATTCAAACACCAACATGGGTTTAGAACGGGATACCCGTGTGAAACGCAGCTTTTGGGACTAAGTCAATACATGGGCGACGCAATAGACGAAGGAAAGGAAGTGGATGCAGTAATTGTTGATTTTTCAGCAGCTTTTGACCGAGTGCCTCACGATAAATTATTGTTAAAGTTGGATTCGTTACCATTGGACTTGAGGGTAAAACAATGGATAAAAAATTTTCTCAGAGGCAGAACTCAAAAAGTAAAATTAGGGGATACATTTTCAAATGAGGCAAGCGTATTAGCAGGAGTTCCACAAGGTAGTGTTCTAGGGCAATTACCCTTCCTAATTTACGTAAACGATCTACCAAACAATTTACATTCCCAAATAAGACTCTTTGCTGATGACTGCATTATATACAGACGGATAGAACATGTAAATGACCACGTAATATTACAAAATGACATCGATCGCCTTGGTGACTGGGTTACAAATAATAATATGGGCATTAATATAAGTAAAAGTAAGCATATAAAAATTTCAAATAAAAAGAATGCAGAAAAGGAAATGTACACCCTCTTTGGAGAAAGTATCCCATGTACTAGTCAATGCAAATATTTAGGCATTTATTTAACTAGGGAGGGGAGTCCAAGTAGATCATTTGACCCGGAAGGCATTTAAAGTATTGCATTGGGTGATGAGAAATTTAAAAGGAAGTAGCGTAGCCACAAAAGAAAAAGCATATAAGGCACTGGTTATCCCTATCCTAGAATACTCCTCCATAGTATGGGATCCATATGAGGTGGGACATATTAAAAAGATAGAAAAAGTTCAAAGAAAGGCAGCAAGATATGTACTCGGAAGGTACAAAAGAACAGATAGTGTCACGGATATGTTAAATGTTCTGAAATGGGAGAGTTTGAAAAATAGAAGAAAAAGGAGTAGGTTAGGCGCGATGCATAGAATTGTTAAAAAGGACGAAGCGTGGGAAGATTTATGGCAAGGGATAGAAAAGCCTAACTTTAAGGGAAAAAACGACCATAGTCACAAAATAAAAATAAGGACTCAAAAAACCAATAAGAAAAAATACTCTTTTTTTAAATAGAACTATTATTGATTGGAACCAGCTGCCTGGAGGTTTGTTTGAGCCCTTCCCATCCAATTTTAGAAGTTATAAGTTGAAATGTTAAGTAGCCACTGGGTAATAAACTTCATTTTAGTTCTGAAAATATTGTTTGTATGTGATGTGGACGGCATTTTGTATGTGATGTGGAAGTTTGTTTGTATGTGATGTGAAAGTGTCATTTAATGTAAAAATATTTTGTCTCTTATCTGTTTTTGT
Organism: Hetaerina americana; assembly: GCF_022747635.1. Taxonomy (NCBI): domain Eukaryota; kingdom Metazoa; phylum Arthropoda; class Insecta; order Odonata; family Calopterygidae; genus Hetaerina; species Hetaerina americana. The sequence goes on from NW_027286876.1 coordinate 4,844, forward strand.
GTTCGCATGTAATTTTCGTTGTTAGTAGTTATCTTTGACCTAACCTGACCGTTGCCACCAGGAAATTTGCCTAATTGCAACGTAACTGTGTAATAATAATAATTCCGTTATTATAACACCAATAGTAGTTTGTGCGTACATAAAATACGATGGACAGCTGAAGTAATTGATATCATGGGGAATAGGGTAGTTTGGTAGCTGGAGATAGGCTCAACCCTGGAACACCAGATTAAAGAAACGAGAACACATCTTCCTACCGGGTGCGTGGCTTTCCATGATAACATTAAATCTTGGAGCCTCGCTTGCGGAAGTTTTTTCTCCTGGTAGAATCAGCGTTGAATAAGCGGTGGATATCTAACTTGATAATGGAGAACAAGAGTTATACCCTGGTTCTCCAAGATGGGGAATTGGGGAATGGGGATAAAAGTACTAATTCGCGTAACAGCCTATTCTTACGGAACCCTTATAGAACCCTCAGATAATGGATATTATACTAGCCATGTTTCTCGAAAATGCCCTAAGACTTGAAAATATTGAAACTGGCTACATTAAATTCAGAGACTATGCGAAATACAACAAAATGGCAGACATTGCTGAGGAAGGGGAAATGTAAAGGATAGACTAGTGGGCTTTCAAGAAGTCAGACACAGTGGTAATGAAGATAGAGAGAGAAAAATAACTACTCTTAATATGGAGAAGGCAGAAAAATAAAGAAGGAGGACGCATCGGTTTTCCATGAATACGTCTATGCAAAAATATACAGAGAATATTTCATGTAATTGACGCCGGAAAGTGTGCTTTACTTATTGAAATCAATAGAAATGGGAAGATGCTTTAGGGTCAGCAGAAGACAAGCACAAGGATTGTTAGCGTTTGAATTTGCACACAAAAACATGCATCGCGGAACCACGTAATTCCTGTAAATGTGAGTGGTCAAGTAAATCAATCATGTACTAAGTGAAACTCCGGCTGTGTACTGCGTCTTTGAATTATTTGTGTCATGGTCCATTGAGAGGGAAATATCTATGGATTATAGATAGCAAATAGATTAACACTGTGCCCAGTAGAAGGAGAAACGAAGCTGCCACGATTATCATCTCAAGAAATGCGCCAAAGCGAAATTGACAGCAGCAGCTCAGAATGCACAGAAGAAGACTAATCAAGTTAGTGCAGGGATATGGAACTTTGGGGCGATTTTGAGGACACAGAAATTAGAATATATAAAGCGGGGTATGGAGAAAGGAAATGTAGATATTTTAGGACTGCGCGAGGTGAGATTGGAGGACAGCGGTGATTACTGAAGTGATATATTATAGTACGATAATATTTGTACAGAGGAGTGGAAGAGAGCCAGCAAGGGTGGCGAATAAAAATACACGAAGAAGCTTAACAAAAAATTGCAAGACACTGATATAATATCATTAGTATAGGTAAAAGCTAAATCAACGAACTTGATACCACCAAACAACCACAATGAGGAATGAGTTGACGGAGTAGAGGATCAATTAGTAGACACGTTGCATGATGCTGCCGGGAGGAAGCAAATGATAGCGTTAGGGGATTAGAACGCGACGGTAGGCGTAGAGAGAGACTATTTGGGATTGAAACACGAGGTGAGGCGAAGGAACAGATGTTAGACAAGTGGATCATCACGGTATCCGATCGAGGAATTTTTTCTTCGTCATTTCCTCAGTCCTTTCATTCATTCCACTATCTTGCAAACATTTTGCATGAAAATTACTCTGCCGACATGCATATCATGCGGAAAAAGTAATAGCAACCAATCTCAACATTCTTTTTGATTAAACCTGCCTGTAATATGTTAAAATCAAGTATCATAAAGTAATATGAATATTGAACAACACAGCCAAATCTATCAACCGGAAGAAAACACCATTTACTTGAAATTATATCCATGACTACTGTTATAAGATCATCGGTGACTAGTTTACTGATGGCCAGCGTCTGTATCTTCCCTTTTTAGAACATTTTATGAGAGAGAAAAGCATAGCAACAAGGAACGGATTCTCAGACATAATCGTGAGTCACGATGATAAGTTTCAACACTACTGTTATCAACTAAAAGGTTAGGGCTCATCCAATAGTTTAGATCTCATCCAATGCTAAAGCATAGGAAGTGTGAAATATGCACGTCAGGTTACGGGGGCTATTTCTTTTCCCAGTGCTGCCTAGGGTTTCCTAGGATCTCCCAACCGAGCGTCATAAAAATCGCACCATTTCGATGAAGCTGAGAGTACCCAGAGGCGTCACCCAGAACCGAATCCGGGGGCTCTGCTCAGTAGGCCAACACACTACCCAATGATCTACCACATCCAAGATTTTCCAGAGAACCCCTGGTCGTAGCCTCATATAAATCGCGACCGTTTACCCCCACAAACAGCTGAAAAATCAAGGACAGTTATCTCCCCTCTCGTCAGTAAGGACGCAGAAAGCCTCTACATTTACGACTACACGCCTAGTTGGGTCAACATAATATGAATGTAGAGAACATTTGATCTGTGATGCACTCCTGAAGTGTAGGAATTGCATGAGGATGATTTGACTCCTAAGTATTTAGTAAATCTAAACTAAGTAAATGAGTATATTCTATTGTTTCAGGCTTCACTTCGTGGAAGTAATTGATATCCATTATTGAAATATAAAGAAAGACTCGTACTTTTCCACAGCCTCCTACACATCCCCCTTTCCCCCAAAAACTTCAAAATTGAACTCGTGAATATCACTAATATAGCTACCAACAATGGTTTCAACCCCAAACTAGTTGACACATTACTACGGAAAAAACAAAAAGCAATGGCCATAAAAAGCATTTTCGTATCTCAGCCCGCAGTATCTAAAGATTTTAAGTGGTGCTCGATCCCGTTTCTGGGAGATCTTTCATATAGGATTTCCAACTGCCTACCCACCTCACTCAAAGCAGCCTTCTACCCACCCATAACCCTCTCCAAACTTCTAGCCAATGGAAAAGACACCCAGGATAGCCTTCTCAAATCAGGCATTTATAAACTGAAATGCGAGGATTGCAACAGCGTTTATGTCGGTCAGACCGGCAGGAATATCAAGTTACGAGTCAAGGAACACGCTAGGTATCACAAAAATCAGAATAACAACTCTCTCTTCGCCAAGCATTTACTAGAATTCGACCACAGCAGTGACTTTGTCCCAGAGATATTACACACACTCCCAAAAGGATTAAAAATGGACGCTCTCGAGCAATTAGAGATTAGAGGGCACTTGGTGAACCCCAACACGACACTTTGTAATGAGCAATTATTCCCATACCCCTCCCCACTCCTCTCCGAGAAATTAGCCTGGAAATGGTCAAAACAATCCATCAACGCACCTGCGAGCCCCCACCCCCCTCAAATCCTTCCAACCCTCCCCGCCCCCACTCTGTCCTGAGGGTATATATGCTTGCTCTGTATGTTTTGCAAATTTGCACCTGATGATGCCGTAAGTCGGTGAAACGCGTCGTGCCGTATAATAAAATCTGTGGAAAAGTACGAGTCTTTCTTTCTATTTCAATAATGGATAAGTAAATGAGAACTACCAAACTGCGCTAAGTTTAACGTCAGTCATTTTATTAACACCTGACAGGTATGCGTGAGCGTATTTTAAATCCGTTAAATCTTTATTCTATCGGAAAGTCCGTTGAGTTACCCTATGTGGGTCTTGCTTAGCTTTATTAGCCAACAGTTTTAGGTACACTTTTTATCTTTAAAATTACGCTTCCATTGCCGGTGAAGTGAGTGAAGACCTAAGCCTGAGAATTCATGTGAATTCAGTTAGTTTACATGATGTGAAGGGAGGAGTTATTGTTTCTGTTGCGGGCTAACGAGAAGTCTTTACTGGACCAAGGCATCTCTAGAGGCAAGAGAATTGGAGTTAAATTTAAGTAAAACCTCTCATATTAACCATATTTTTATATTTCCATTACTTACATACTCGTGTCTTAATTTGACTATTATCAGATCGTGAGCTTTTTTTACTCAGGAAGCATTGAACAATTCTCTGAGCATATCTTTGCAGTTAAAGGATACTTTCCGAAGTTTTGAAAAAAGTGCCTGAAATAAAATATCAAAATTCTAAGAGATCAATTTTATTTGCATGCATAGAATTTGTGAATCCCCTAAAATTTGAAAAAAGTGAATTTGGATGTAATGGTATACAACGGCTTAAATTAAAAATAAGTTTAGTGCAATGCATTTCAAAACTTTGCTTTTTCCATTATAATGTAAGTGATAATTTTACTTCAAAAGTAACACTTGTTCATAAGAAATGCTATTGAAGGAAAACTTGGATTAGTAGGTGAGGATTATTAAAAAACATCATTACTGATCAATGCAACAATTTCAGAGCGTAAAAATCATAGTTACTGTTGCAGCATCTCCCGCAGTTTCTTTGGAATTATTACTGATCATGTCTTCACATACACACTAGTAATCCAAAAACTACCGTAAGTATCTAATGTAACATTTTCACTTTATTCCATGCTGTTACCACTAAAGTCCTGATTTGTGTCCTTTGAATAAAATTGTATTTGATAATGTTTTTCAAATCATTGATGATCATTATCAATTCTCACTTTCACTGATTTGTTGGTAGAGGAGGGTTCCAACTGAAAACTATTAACTTAGACAAATTGAAAGTTTAATATTATATTAACAATTCATCTTGGAGAAGAGTAATTCTGTCGTTTTACATTCCCTCAATTTCCACTTAAAATGTATTACAATAAATTCTTTTTCATACTATTCACCTATGAAATTTTTCTGTTCATACTTCTTTATATTGGGGAAAAAATATAATCAATGTTTCTGGAAAAATTCAATAGACTGCCAAAAAAGTTTTGGTGATTCCATTTCCCTTGTATTGCATCTTACTAAAATAAATACAAAATTGGGTAAGTTCCAACATTTAATGATTTGTTATAAATACATTTACAGTGAATAGCCGATTGAATTGCTTCAATATTTAATAAGGGAAAGAAAAATGCTATCAGGTCTATGCTATTTGTGAAATTGTTGACTGATTAAGAGTTGATGCTTAGTCGCTGGTTTAGATAATCTGAGAGCTGATGTGAATTGATTGGTAAAATTCTGTTAACAATAGGCATTTACATAATTTATTTACACTTACAAGAAGTGGGTAGTAAAGTGGCTGCATTCTTAATGAGTGTTAACACTCTAATGGCCATTTGATAACTCCTCATGAAACAGTCATTGAAAATTACAGATTATATGTGACTTCACAAGTGCCTAGTTGTAATAAATATATTATTCTGTACATTTTTGAAGCAATTGAAGTGACATTTTTAGACATCTCCTTACGTTAATTGACATAATTCATAACAAGTAACATTTAAATGAAAGTCGCCAGAGATTTTAGACAAGCTTGTACGCTTGCCGCTAAGTACAGAGCTTAGGAAACTAGCCATGAAAACAAGGCTTTTTTTGACAAGACAGTGCTATTTTTTCTAGCAGTCTGAGATATTTGATTGAATAATTATATTCCAATCCAAGTACTGCTATGATTTGGTAAATCGGCAGTTACGCATGGAGAAGCATTTTCTTATTCTGATGTTTTTCTCATGTGCTTCATGTCTTAGGGGAAACAAATGTAAATTATCTCATGATGCCAAAACTGTATCTTCACCTAGTGTTTGATATTCAAGATGAGCCCTGCAATTTCCATCATTATCCTCTCTGTAATAAGATGCAACAAGTCTTTATTTACTTTAAATAATAATTAATGCCTTTCATATAGAAGATGTATTTTCACTCTTTTTGGTAGCATTAGCCTGATGAATTTTCATTTTCTATATCCAAAGGTCATTCCAAGTAGCAGAAAGCATAAAGTCTCCGGTCTGGAAAACTTTTGTGGAGTCAGTGTATGGCTACTGCCTTCATCCATTGTAATTAATTTGTCATGACTGATCATTCCAAGGTGGTCAGAATGAAGTACATGCAATATTTTGTCCCCCAAACTCTTGAAAAGCAGTATAATTATATATTAAAAAACTCTGTTTCACATTAAATTTGTTATTCATAAATGAATAATATTAGGGTCAACCACCTCTGGGGCAGATTCAGTATTCTAAAACCGTACCAAAAAATATATTTTACCTTGACAACCTATTTCTTGCTTTGGTGATAATGGACAAAAATTCTCCTCTCCAACTCCCTTTCAATAGATCACCTTAATGTCTCTCTATCCACTTCATAGTGTAACACTGTTAGGGCTTTTTACTTCAACTGTTATAAAATGTTTGTTATAATTAATAATGGGACCATAACATAACCTGTATTTCTACAGGTTTCAATATGCTATATATATTCTATAGGTTATTTATTATAGTGTTAGTGATATATTTATTGGAGAGCACTAAGTATTAAGTTAATTTAAACTTCACACAATGCAAAAAGTTTTTTAGAAAGATATGAAAATAACCAAATAATTGCACTATCAACTTTAAAATACTATTATGGCACCATTTTATGATGACTTGTATCACTGGAATGTGACATAAATGAGAATAGCTAAGGCCCCGGCTTATTCAATGCCATGATAGAAGAATTTCGCCTGAGCATTTTGTCAGATGAGTGTATGAGATGATGAGAGGAACATAGAATACAACAGGGAAGAAGTTTTCCTGTTTTGTAGATTTTGAAAAGGCGTTTGATAGAGTGAATTGGGAAAAAATAATGTGTATATTGCATAAAATAGGAAAAGATTGGAGGGACAGGAGGGTGGTCTGCACCCTGTACTTGTCTCAGACGGCTCAGGTGCCAGTGGGAACGAGGAGTCTGGATGGGCAGTGTTGCCCATTAGCATGGTTGCTGCTCGACCTTTATGTGGAGGAAATGATTAAAGAGGCATGGGAAGAGCTGGAGGTAGGAATGAAAGTCGGAGGGAATTTGTAAAATCAGTTAGGTTTGCTGATGACCAAGCTCTGATTCGTCGGTCAACCAAGGGGTTGCAAGCATTGCTGAGTGAATTGGAAATTTAGTGGGATAGATAAGGGATGGGAATCAATATAAATAACGCAAAGGTTATGCAACTTGGAAAGAGTCATAACCTTTGCGTTAAACACAAGGAGGAGGGAATTGATGACAGGGATGTTGAGTAAGGATGTTCAGAAATTCTTATGTCAATGTGCTTTGATATGGAGTGTAGTTGTGTATGGCATGGAAACGTGGTGTTGGAGCAGAATAATAGAAATAGATTGGAGGCTTTTGAAATGTGGGTTTGGAAGAGGATGGAGAAGGTGAAATGGACCGAAAATAAAATAAGTGAGGAAGTGCTAGGTATGGTGGGTGAGGAGTTGGCTGAAATCATAAGGAGGCCGGAAAGGGTGTATTGATCGGCAGTGGGATGTTGAAGTTTGTAATAATGAGGAGAATGTTAGGCAAACAAGGAAAGGGCAGGAACAGGATAGGGATGTTTGAGGGGATGATGGGAGGAAGAAAGTACAAAGAGATGAAGAGGAACTTGATGTAGAGAAGGTTGCTGGATTGTGATTTGTTAGGTGCCACAAAATATTTGGAACCAGAAACGTTATTGCCAGAAACTTGAAATACTTTTGCTTCTAAGTATATTGAATACCTCATATATTACTTCCTCTTTTTTGAGACGCTATATCTAATTCTTTTGTCCTCCCAAAATTTCTCCCAACAGCATCTCTCTTCCCTTCTATGCCTAGAACAACATCATTCGTTTTCCTTTCCATCCCTTTTATTTTTGTATTCTTTTCCATATAAACATATTGAATTTTTCCAATATAATGTCATCCACTTGCTTCAATGACCAAATTAATAAGCCATGCAAAAATTTGCTTCATTTCAAAGTTTTCCCTGGTCTTTTCTTAAAATTTTTACTTAAAATGTATGTCATTATTTTCCTGTCTTTTTAAATGCGTCTTCATCTAATGCAATTCTTCTTTTAGTGAATCTGATACTTGGCCTACCATTTTCCAAAACATTTCCTAAATAGGTGATTGTTTAACATGTTTAGTTTATGTCCCCCATTCTAAATGCTTATCTTAGCACAGTCAATGTTTTCAGGCTTACCCTTGTGAAAATCCATTATCACTGAAGAAAATAACAATGTATCTTCCCACACAATTTTATTTGGCACAACAAGTTTTCACGCATAGTCGTTACACATATGTGTAACTCTGTATCTGAGGATGATGCCGCTGCATCAAAACTAGTTGTACCCAATAAAATTGAGTGAAAAGATACATTGTTATTTTTACTTCGGTGCTTATCTTATACTTCCTTGATATCTTATACTTTTTCTTGAAAATCTAATTAACTTCAATTTCTTATGATTAATTCTCATCCCATACATATCGCACTGATTCTGGGAGGATCCAAGTAATGATTGTAACCATTTGGGTGACTGAAGAGCCTCGTCATCTGTAAATGTAATTGATTTGAAGAGTTTCCTGTTTACTTAAACCCTAGCTTCCAGCCTTTTCATTCCTGCCTTATCATTCCCTCTGTATATACTGAAAAGAAAAGGTTGTTATGTACATCTCAATCTTACTACTCTACCTAACACTCAGCCCATCTGACTCTCCTCCATTTACTATCTTTGCCTGTTCAGTCTGGAGCATGTTAAGGCTCTAGATAAGGCATCCATCCCTCCAGTCTACTCTTTATTTTTTCCAAAATACTGATCTAGACAAGCCCTGAGGATGCATTTTATGAATGAACACATATGAAGCCTGCTCTTCCCATTTTCCTACAATGTAGAGTAATTCTGCACAGATGTTATCTGTTCCCTCAATTGTCTCTATTTTTATTTCTTTGAATGACCATTTTACATCCTATATCACTGGCCTATTATCTTGACAATGTGTTAAACTATATTTTATATATACACACGCATACACACACTCACACACACACACATTCAAACACGGAATCCTGCCAAGTGGCGAACAAATATCCATTCACATGGAAACAGATATAAGGAAAACAAATAGGAACACACATAAAGGACAAACACAGGAGAGGTAAGAAAGGCACTATCAGGTTATTATGAATTTGTACAGATGCCGCATATCTGTATACACATATACAGAATATATATATATATAACAAATATCTTCGAAATGGAACGCTCTTCGGCAACGCACAAAGTGACACTCACAATTTGTTATTTCACGTTTCGACAGCACGGCTGTCGTCTTCAGAATCTAATATATTTATTTATATATATATATATATATATATATATATATATATATATATATATATATATATATATATATATATATGATCCCGTGTTCGAGTCCCGGTTGAGGAGATATTTTTACTCTTGTGATCCGTTCGATTCCGCCTTCCCCACCTCTATTGTGTTCGTCCTTTATACGTGTTCCTATCACTTTTCCTTATATATGTTTCTGTATATATGAGTATTTATTCGCCGTTTGGCGGGATTTCGTGTTTGAATGTGTATATATATATATATATATATATATATATATATATATATATATATATATATATATATATATATATATATATATATATATATATATATATATATATATGCGCATAAAAATTATCTATAGTGTGTGTAAATATACGTCTATGTTTGGATTTTTCCAACTTTCATTGCATAATGCACATTGTCATTTTTTCGATCACCTGAACATTTTTCTATGGATAACGCACGCGTCATCGATGGGAAAATATGGTATTTATAATAGGGTAAACAGATTTACCTTACTCAAGACCTGCCCGTTTCTTCATCTTTCTGCATAGTACACCCATTTCATCATCACTCTATAAACTTTCCATATATATGCCCTGCTCTTTCCACCGTTTCCTTTTCCCTATTGGTTCATTGCCTCAGTTTACAGTTTACATATTTGTACTTTCTTCTCCCTAATTCTGTGTTCATGCGCTTCCAGTATCTGATTTCTTCCATAATCCTAATCATATGTTCTGTACTCTGTTACTTCCTACCCCTTTTTCTATTTCGAATTTCTATAATTATATTTGAATTATTTTTATATTCCTTCTTTGAGAAATTCCCATCGTTCTCTTACTGCACCCGCCCCGTTATCCTCATTCTCTAATTTATTATCTACCTTATGGTACTCCTTCCTTCTTGCTCCCGTGAAATCTTATACATTCCATATTTCTTTCACTCCTTTCCTTCTCCAAGTTTCTTAAATTTGATCTAACACTTCTTGAGAACTAAATTGTAATCCAAAACCTCAGCTGCTCCTGGGAAACTTTGTCTATTGTTCATGTTATTTCTAAATCTATACTTAACCATAATACGATATATCTGACTGATACTTCTTTGTATCCCTAGGCATTTTCTATTTTACCTTAACTGATTGTGGTGTTTAAACCAGGTTTTAGTTATAATAAATTTGTTTCTGCTACAAAACAATAGTTTTCTCCCAGTAGTAAATTCTTTCCCCTCAACCATACTCTCCTACTTTACTCCTGCGTCTCCCTCCACCTACTAATGCATTCAATTTCCCTGATTGCTCTCTAGATGTTTTTTTCTAGGTAAATCCACTAACATTTTGTCTAACTTGTTGTTTGTGCTATGTCCCTATGGCTGATTTCCAGCTTGGTTGCTACTCACCTTGCTATTACCTATTGCTCATTTCTAGGAACAATATTCTGTCATTTATTTGTTCCATATTCATGACCCTTCATCCTTCCATGCTAGGAGAAATAAGGGTAACCATACTAGGATCAATTATCATTGCTCCTAGTATGGTTACCCTTTCCTGATGCTTAACACCCCTCTCCCCCTTCCCATCTACGCCCCACTTTTTTTCCCCTCATTTCCCCCCTCACTCTCCCATTCCCTCATGAATGGTAGTTAAATGGACTGTAACTTGATTAATTTGTACCTGATGATGATGCCTAAGCATTGAAACTGGTTTACACAAATAAATAAGGAAGAATGGAAATATACACTGTGTTCTTCATTTAATGACTTCAATCATCTTTCATGCATTAGGCTCCCAAAGCAGAGTATTAGTGAGTGAAGGAGTGATTCCACATTTTGTTTGCCATGGGTGCAACAAATGTATTTGAAATAAACCTATACATTTCAGTTTCAAAGGCTGGGTTCTAGCCCAGAAGCAGGGGCATTACATAAGAGCAGATTTCATGGACAAAGTTGTGTAGAGGAGAAGGTTCTTGGAGAACCAGTCCCCAATGATCTCTGACACGTATCCTGGTATCAACAAATTTTCATTTGTGGTGAAATTTGTAAGGAGAATGTGTGCTACTGGGACTGTTCACACAAATATTCTGAAAAACATTACCATGACTGACAGCAAGAGCATACTCAAAAAGGAGGGAAGTGGATATATTATGAGCATCAAACTTGGGTCAATAAACCGGCAATGTTTAAAATACCCTCACTATTCATTATCAAGTGTCTAGTTTGACATCAGGCCAGTGCAACACAAATCAAGCAAATCGCTTCTCACTCTCTGAAGAAGAAAAGAAGAAAATTCACAAAAACATGGGAAGGATTGATTCAATGGACAGTATTATCATCAGCTACTGAATTGGCAGGAGAGGAAAAGTTGATAAATTCAGAATATAATTTGCCTTATGTAAAAATTTGAAAGTGTGCATAAAATTCTCCTTCCATTCGCCAATCTTGCTTGATTAGAAGGTTGCAGGCCTAAAGGCGGTTCTATTTTTGATGCAAACCTTGCAGGAATAATGACTTTTATGTCCAATTTGAATATTGGCCACGCCTCTCGCATTTGTTCCAGTGAGAACGATTAGTAGATTAAAATATTTTTTCTTTGGAGATAGTGGAGCGCGGTGGTCTTGTAACACCAGTGGTCTTTGTACCGTATACCTTTCGAAACAAGAAAGAAATGGCATTTTTTCAATCAATGCTGATTTAATAAATACTGACTACTTTACCCATTGACAACACAACCAAAGAAGGAATCGCATGGGGGAGTTTGGGAAAAGCCCGGTATCGGCATCATCGTAATGAAAGAATCCTTAAAGTTCTACAGGGTTCAATTTTCCATCCAGTTGATGTCAGTAAGGATTTTCGTTGCCCCCGACGACGGAGACTCAACCCTTGGCCTCTTGGACCAAGCACTGAGCCCTTATGGTGAGAGGGTCCTCGTAGTTGTCGTATCCGCCGTCAGTTACTATTTCAAGCACTAAGAAAATCCGTTTCCTTGAAAATACTAGCAATTCTAGTTGCATTCGGATACCCTTAAACTCAACGCCCAACTGAATACTTGAAATGGTGAAGGTTGGACGAAGCTTTCGCTGGTTTTGCAGTCGGAATATTAATATCCGAAGGAAATCTACGTCGGCTAATGCGACTTCGGACCTGGAGATGACGAAATATAATTTTTCTACAATCAACTATGGATCGTAAAAATATGGTAAATCATAAACTCTCGGGAGACAATTATCTTATAATACGCGGGAAATTCATGGTTCAGATATACTGATATGGGTTGACTAACACTTTTTACCATCTTCAGTAAGCCCGTACACCTACTATATATCAAGTCCTCACATGCAAGGGCTAAACGAAAAAATGGTTCAATTATTTATATGAATCTTTGTCATCCGAAAAATTTCTGATGCAATCAATTCATAAAACATTCCTTTTTTCTGTTCCTTTTCGGGGTTACGATCCGTAAAATACATCTGGTTATTATTTAACTACCAATGGTAGTTATGGCTCTACATTAGTAAATGTAGATCAAATTTACTGTTCAACTATGCATGTCCGTTGAAAGCTATTACGCAGGCAGTTCTCTCTTTAGGGAAAAATAATTCTGAAATATTCACTTGACATTCTTTAGATCTTCATTTTTTCTAGAATTGCCATTTCAATTTAGATAATACAAACCACTAAATTGTTATAAAATTATCATGGTCTTGTAAAAACGAATGACGAAGCCTTTGGTTTGATATCTCTTCATTTCCATTTCCTCTCTTCTCATCATCTTTAAATTTCAGTCTCCTTCCGCTTCTCTATTCCTCCTCTTAATGGCAACGGGGAGGATATTATAGGCGTCGTAGTACACCCGTGTGCTAGAACAGGCTCTCATGTTAAAGTTCACGTATATAATACTGTGCTAAGATAATATACGTAACCTGTAATATGTGTAGCTACTATCTTGAATACCCTAGCTCGCCCGTGTGGTACTAGCTTGTAGTTCTACTCCAGGTATTCATGAAAAATAAAAAAGAGTTAAGAGACAATAACTTCTAGTTGTATGTACAGGCCTATATGTGTCTCCAATCGGCTTTGAAACAAAAACGTTGAGGCCATTAAACTCCTGGGAGCAGGCAACGCAGAACTGTGTTTGGAGAAAAGTAGGGGCTCCCTGAAGTTAAACCCACCACTTTCAGACTTGGTCTCGCGGATTTATGAATTGAGAATATGGAAGGCAGTTTCGGGGGAAATGGAGACGCATGCATTGAAATGGGAGATTGTGGAAAATATTGGAATGCGGACTAGGAGGAAATTTTCCTCTTTACCCAATCCCGTCAAAATTGCAGCTTCAATGAGGCTTCGGCCGAATCATATAAAGCCTGAACTTGCTCCGTAAGAGGTAGCTCAGGAGATGAGCAGGGGCACACGTGAGAAATTCAATTCTAAAGAGATAGACAGATTATTTTAAAAAGTGCCTTAAAAAATGAAAACCCTTGTCTTTTTGCCGGCCTCTCCGTTCCTCACTCGCAACTGAGCAGACTGAGACATATACAGGTTGCGGACTTTCCCTCCAATCTATTCCTATTTTCGGCAACATACTCAATAGTTTTTCCCAATTCACTCTAACAAACGCCTTTTCGAAATCTACAAAACAGGCAGATACATCCTGATTGTATTCTAAAATGTATATTCCTCTCAATTAGTGATCTTATTACTTCAATGGCATCAAGCGTGCCTCTCCCCTTCCTAAACCCAAAGTAATCATCCCCTAAGTAATCACTTGCCCTACACTCCATCCTTTTGTTGATGATCCTGAGAGCAAATTTAGCTGCGTGGGATATCAAACGTATTGTCCTATAGTCCTCACATGATCTAGATAAGTCTCAGGATTTATCCAATATAGTATTATAATGGAGTGATAGCTTCAGCCAATCGAACCACCGCGTTTAAATAATTCATTTTTGACTTGAGCGTTTCACTGTCTCCGTCGTGGTGACCACTGGGAAGTCGCCCTTCCAATCACTGCTGTGTCTTCCGCCCAGAGTTCTTCGTTCACTTTCCGATATGCCCTCCGCTGCATCCACCCAGACACTATCTTCGCGTTCTGTTCCATCCTTTCCCGCTCTCGCTCTCCGTTAACCTCTCCTTCCCCTGTCAGTGTTGGTCTCCCTCGTGCCCGCTGGGGTAGTTTTACCCGAAATAGAATTTAATTTCTTTCATTACTTGGCTATGCTACACCGATATTAAATCTCCTTCCTGTTGGTTTGTTCCTCAAATTCAAAATTAAGTGAAAAACTTTCCTTTCGCCCTTGATTAGTATTGGGATATATTTTTTAACTACCACGAAGACCAGAGGATTGGTAAATTTGAGTGGAATTTCTCCGTTCTCCCAGTATAGCATCTTATCCTGAATAATATAGCCTTCAATTAACCTTTTCAGTTCATTGCTATAATCTCACGCAAGAGCCACCCATTTCTTAGATATTGAAATTCGTGCGTAGCCTCAAAGGTTGCTATTACTCTTCCTGGATTATTCAATTACTGTATTAATCATGATGCTATTGGAGTGACTGTATTTGTCTGATTTTTGAAACAGTAAACCTTCTCTTTCGCATTCTCTTATTCTTTGGTATCTCCTGATGTCAACCGTTCCGCCCTGCCCTGGGCGCAACACGCTATGCGATAGGAGGCAATCCTAGTCTGTAATTCTCTTCGTCATGACAAATGGTAATTTGTCCATTCTACTGAATTCAAATGGGAGTCTTTCCTCTATTCATCGTTATATGATAAAACCGGAAAAAGTCAGCATTTCCTATTTTTTTCCCGACACCTGTCACAACACCTGAAGTGCTCAACGATCTTCGCGCAATTCCTTCGCAATCTCTATCGGGAAGTAACAAGGGATGATCTGTGCTTACCGCTAGAGATAAATCGGTTGCCATAATAGTATACACAGAAAAGATGCAAGGAATATATGGAAGCACTGTATGATACAGAACTTAATTCAATAAGTTTATACTTAAAATGGGACCATGGCATAGATGAAGATACCTTAGGTCAAGCCATTCTCGACCAAGAGATAGAAAGAACTTTAAGGGAGATGAAATCAAATAAGGCCGTGGGGTTGACAATAATTCTGCACAACTACTGATATTTTTAGGAAAATTTGGGAGGAAGAGTCTATATGGACTGACTCGCGGTATCTTTCGGGAAAGAATCTGGCCGGAAGACTTTGTGAATAGAGTGATAGTTCCTATTCCCAAAAAAGTAAAGTCTACATGATGTGAGGACCAAATGACAATAAGTTTGGTATCCCACGTAGCTAAAGTTGTTCTCAGGATCATAAAAAAAACGACACGGAGTCGGTCAAATGATTACTTAGGGGATGATTAGTTTGGGTTTGGGAAGGGGAGATGTACGCGTGATGCCATATCAGTAATGAGATTAATAATCGAGAGGAGTATAGAATATAATGAGAGCATATTTGTCTGCTTCGCAAATTTCCAAAAGGCATTTGATCGAGTGAATTAGGATAGACCAATGAGTACGAGTATATTGCAGAAAATAGGAATATATTTGAGGGACAGAACGCTAATTCGCAATCAGTGCAGTTTCACCTACACGTGGAGGAAATGATTAAAGAGGCATGGGAAGAAGTAGAGGGAGGTATGATAATCGGAGGTGAATACGAAAAATCAGTTAGGTTTGCTGATGACCAAGCCTTAGTTTGTCAGTCAGCCAAGGGGCTGCAAGCATTGCTGAGTGATTTTGGAACTCTGTGAGATAAATAATAATAATAATAATTGGGCCCGTTCGAGCAGGATCGGGCAATTTATTGTTTCAATTTCAGTTTTTTGGGGTGCCTTATGTTTAAACCCCCAATACAATTTCGTTAATTTTACAAAATACAAAATATGAGTTACATGCAACATCCTTTCCGTTACTCTCCCCGTTCTTACTTTATCTTTTGTTGATAAATCTGTCCAATATTTTCCTAATCGGTTCCTCATGTAGGAATATGGGATGAGAATCAGCATTAATGAAACAAGGTTATACATACAGCGTGGCCCATTTTCATGTTACGAATGCTATTAAAAAATCACGCCGTCAAATTAGAGCACCTTTGGCACGATTATATGCTCATCCATTTAGCCTGGATGTGCGTAAGTTGTTTATTATTATTTTTAAATAATCTACCGGTTAAGGTATGTTTTGCATGGACTCAATTATCAAATATTGATTTTGTGGATCCTAACAACACGCAATCCAGTATCCTATTCCACATCAGGTCCCCCTTCATCTCCGAGTACTTTCTTGTTTCCTTTATCCCGTTAAACATCCCTATCCTGTTCCTGCCCTTCCTCGTTTGCCTAACATTCTCCCCTATTACAGTCTTCAACATCCCACTGCCGGTTAGAACCCCCTTCATCCAATTTTCCTGCCTCCATAGTAATTCTCCCAGTAAACCCCTCCCTTCGCCCACCATACCAAGTACTTCCTCATTTGTTTTCTTCTCTGTTCAATTCACCTTCTCCATTCTTCTCCGCACCCACATTTAAAATCCTCCAGTCTACGTCTATCCTCCTGCTTCAATGATCACGTTTCCGCGCCGTACATAGCTACGCCTTATATCAAAATTTGCACGAGTCTTTTCTTGGTATCCCTACTCAATGTCTCAGTCAAAACTCTCCCCCTGTGAAAGCCTCTTTGCCTAGCGCATTGTTCTTCTTACGTCCCTACTACTTTGACCGTGTTGGTACAAAACACTTCTGAGATACGTAAACTGTTTTACCTGCTCTAGTTTTTTCCATCCTACTTTAATATAAATCTTAGCCTTTTTCTTTCTAGAGAATCGCATTACCTTTGTTGAATCAATATATATTCTCATCCCATATCTGCCGCACTGAATTATCATTTCACTCAGCAATGCTTGCAACCCCTTGGTTGACTGACGAATCAGAGCTTGGTCATCAGCAAACCTAACTGATTAAAGCTAAGGTTATGCAACTTTCAAGAAAGAAAAAAGCCAAGCTAACCATTAAAATAGGAGGGCAAAAACTAGAGTGGGTGGAACAGTTAATGTGTCTTGGAAGTGTTTTGGACCAAAGTGGTCAAGTAATAATAATTCAAGGAAAAGAATTGCAGGATGCAAAGAAGCTTTCCCAAGGAGGAGGGATGACAGGGATGTTGATTAAGGATGTTAAGAAAATCCTCGTCGATGTACTTTGATATGGAGTGTATGTCATGGAAACGTGGCGTTGGTAGCAGAATAATAGAAGTAGATTGGAGGCTTTTGAAATGTGGGTTTGGAAGAGGATGGAGAAGGTGAAATGGACCGAAAAGAAAACAAGTGAAGAAGTGCTAGGTATGGTGGGTGAGAATAGGGGATTGTTGGGGGAATCCTAAGGAGTAAGGAGATATGGATGAAGCCAGTGATGAATGATCGGTTGGGTGTTGAAGACTGTAATGGAGGAGATAATTTTAAGCTAACATGGAAAGGGCAGGAATTATATAGTGATGTTCGACGGGCTGAAGGAAGAACACAAAGATGAAGAGGGACTTGATGCGGTGATGTTGAATGCTCCATTGTGTTTTCTCGGTAGATATTTAGTTGCTAGCTGAGTCTCAGGAATACCTACCTTAACGTATACATTACCTAATAACAAAAATTATTCGTGATTAACCGTTTAAGGTAGGTTTTGAATTGACACATTCACGGAATAAATAGCTCGTCTCTCCTAAAAATCACATTTCCACATCCTATTCTGCTATAAAATTAGTACACTTTGTCGGAGACTGATAAATGTTGAGTAAACAACCGACTGTCATGAATGGAAATCCGATTCGTACTAAAGAAAGCCAGTCGAATAGCCAACGTGTTACTTGGACCCGAGGGAGTGAATTTTGTCTACTCAAGGAAGATCTAAAGGGAGCAGTTATTCAATCGATTCAATAAAAATCCCGTGAAAGCCTAAATTAGCAGGCCTAAGATTTAAAGGAATGGAAAAATACCCAAGGCGTCTTATAAAGGTTCACTCCTTTAGAGTGAGCATATCTTAAAAGACATTTGCTCTCTGAATAGAAAATTGGAATACTTTTAATCGTCCATATAATGCCATTTTTCCAAGATGTTGTGTTCATGGTTATCTTGATGATGCTATTCAGCAATTTCAATTTTTTCAATAATGTCAGCATATTGTTTTCTTCGATCGCAGTTTTTTATAGAAATCGTGAGAAACGAATTGTTTTTTGCTTATCAATGAATCTGCACACCTAAAAAATGAACATTGGGATTTCAATCAATGTGTTTTCAGCAATTTCTCCGACGTTATTTTGTCATTCCTCCATCTCCCTCGTTCAACCTTCTATTGCCCCACGCCATCCTCCTAAAGCCCACCCTAATCGGTCAGCCGAATTAACTTATTCAGATTTTAAATATATTCATTGATTCTTCAGAACAATAATTTAGTCAGATTTCTATATATTCCGTTTCTATGCGGAACAAGAAACGATATAAAAATCATAAATATAAAATAATCAGAACACTCTCCAAAAAGGAACGGTGGGAGTCTTATCTAGGCGATGGAGGATGAGATTTGAACGCGCGAAAAGTTCGGAGTCACCGCAGGTCGTACCCACGACTAGGGACCTAAGGTTGACCTGTGAATTGGCCTGTAGATGGAAGGGGAGGAGGTAAATGCGAGTGAACGATGCCCCGTTTGCTTTTTGTGGGCAACCGTTTCGATCTCTGGGGAAGGCCACCTTCCACCTCTGGGCGCGCCTTCAACCCCCCCTCCAATCACCAAACTCTCTCTCCCTTGCAAACACCGCTGACACGGCGACCAGCCCACTCGCCGCTGTCTTCCTTGGTTTTGGCTAACCCCATCTCCACCCTCAACCCCAGTTAACCGCCTGCGCTCGCTGATCCTCCTCCTACCACCATCGGTACATCCATTTTACCTCCTCCCAACGAAACCCCCCCATTTTTCATTCTAGCGCCCATACTTTACTTCCCCTCCCGCCCACCCCTTTCCCCGAGCTGCTCCCTTTATAAAGGCGCGCACATCACTTTTTAAACCTTTCAGTTCGTACCAATGCTGTTTGAAGGAAGGCGTTCGTGTTAGCTCCCGTAAGTTTTAGCCGGAAACATCGTATTTGCCACCTGGGCAGAAGAGTGTAGGGGCCTTCATCCTTCGGAGAAGAGGTAAGTGATTGAATTGCCTATATTTAGTAATTGCCTCCAAATTTCAAATCCTACTTTACGAGATTGATATAAATATAATCATTAGACTAATAAATTTTATTCCTATTTTGACTTTTTATTTTTCTGCTGTTCATTGATAATTTTTTCTTTTTTAGAGGTGAAAATACACTTAACACTCCACTCATTGTACATTGACCATAATCCACCTTTGTAGATCGTAGATGGTTCGCATTATTTTTCGGCTTGTCGACATTTCAATGAACAATTTTCGTAGAAACCACTTTCACAGTCAACTGCGCCCTCTGCCGTCGCAGTCCGCACGTGCATTGATAGGGCTGGGGGCCTTCGGAATTCTTTTTGAATATCAAGCAGATCATCTTTCATTGGCATCATTCCTAAAGTTCAAATAGTTTTTCAAACTAAATTTGAACCGCAGGAATGAATTTACTCAATCTAAAATCGCTGGTCTCCGCCTGGATTGTCAATTGCCAGTTTATCGCATGTCTTAGCCAATTGTATCTCGGTTGGATTATCTTTACTATTCCAATACTACTTCAAGACTACTAGTCGGACAAACCATTACTTCATCAGTAAAAAAAAGTCAATTGATTTTTCCAATAAAGTATTATAATGGAGTTACCCCGGCAATGGCTTCAGTCAATCATACGACAACATCCAAATATTTCTTATCTTACTTGAGAGTACACTAGCATTTCGCTGTCGTCGTCGTGGTGACTGTTGGGAAGTCTCGGTTCCCATCACTGCCGTGTTTCTTCCTTCACTTTGCACTATGCCCTCGGCCCATGTCCGCTACTTCCACCCCCGTTCCCTCTCTCCTTTCCCGCTCTCGCTCTGCGTTAGCCTATTCTTCTCCTGTCAGTGTTGGTCTCCCCCTGGCCCGCTGTGGCAGTTACACCGGAAAAAAAATTAATTTCTTTCATTACTTGACTATGCTACAGCGAAATTAAACCTCCTTCCTGTTGGTTTTTTCTCGAAATCAAAATGAAGTGAAATACTTTCCTTTCCCATCGATAAGTGTTGGCATATTTTTTCATTACTAGGAAAACCAAATTAGCAAATTTGAGTGGAGCTTCTTCCTTCTTACAGTGTAATATATTAACGTGAATAAGAGCCCTCAATTCACTTTTTCAGTTAATCGCTATAATCTCGCGCAAGAGCCACCAATTGCTTGTATATTGAAATTCGTGCGTAGCCTCAAAGGTTGCTAATACTCTCCTCAGTTTTTTCTATTAGTATATTACTCATGATGCCATTGGAGTGACTGTATTTGTCTATTGTTTGAAATTGTATACCTTTCCTATCGAATTCCCTTATTCTTTGGTATCTCCTGATGTCAATCGTTCCGCCCTGCCTCGGGCGCTGAATGATATGGGATATGAGTAAATCCTAGTCTGTAATCCTCTCGGTCATGACCAATGGTAGCTTGTCGATTCTACTCAATTCAAATAGGAGAGTCCTTCCTCTTTTCATCGTTATATGATAAAACCGGGAAAATTTTCCATTTCCTATTTTTTTTCCCGACACCCGTCTATTCCATTCTTCCTCTTCACTCCCATCGGCACCGAACGGCAAAAGCCAAAGACTCACCTTTTACATTGTCATTTATGCTTTCTGCACGCAAAATGGTACGTCAATAATTATGTAGACTTAGAGACTAGAACAAACTGCTCTAGGCATTCGTTAACACGATCCAATGAACACAAAATCGCCAAGCATACACTCCCGGAGGTCTCAAATTCCTGAGAAGAAAAGGCATCTCTCACGCCTCCATCGTTGGATAACTCCAGTGTTGGCCCCAAGAGCAGTGGTGATGGTGTTGTGATGTGGGGTGCATGGTCATTATGGTGTGTTCGTTGTGCATAGTGCTTGTGTGATATGCGTGTGCACCGAGGGATCGCCGATGGAGAGAGATCTTCCGCCGGTGGACCTTGCAGTTTGGCAAAGGTAGGGAGTCGTCTCCTCTCCCCCCCCACCTCGTGCTTCACAGGTTCAGTGTGTAGGTGTCCCCCTAGCTTGAGACAAGGCCTCAACCCCCGCGGTAGGGCCCCCGACGGGGCTTAAGGGACACAACCAGCGCACTTAGAGAAATGGGGGGTGAATTAAAGTGACTTATAGCAATTAAAGTAGGTAGGACATTTAACGTGACTTGGGTAAGACATTAACTTAGTAATAGCTTACATTTAGTGTGATGAACACATTATCGTAATGTTCGCACACAATTGGCGTGCCTAATATATTATCGTATCATGAATTATATCCAATGTCTTTAGATTTAGTCATTTAACAAAGTATTATGTACAAGTGGACCGTACTTAATATTTTGTTAAATTGCATCATTCCATCGCCCTCTTTCTGCCTATTCCATCATGAATCCTTCTTCATGTTCCTTCCACTGAATATTTTCCGAAGGCAGCGGTTTCCCGTTTAGAGGGACCGCCTGTAACATGGTACCAGTAGGACGTCCTTCTCTGCAGGTCCGTGGGATTTGTGTGAGGGGCGTGATGGGCCGGCCATCGGCCTTCGTTTTCACCTTTGAACGAATGCCGGAAAATGGGTTCCAACGAGCTGTGCATGATACCTCTTTGGGTCAGCAACAGGAAACTCGTGCAATCTCTCTCTTCTTCCTTCCTTTTTAAGCCTTACTCATTACATTTTCTTTGTATTAATCAGAGTACGTTAGTCACCCCTTTGACGGTTAAGCTTATTCCCGTAAAACAAATTGGTTTGTTTTCATTAATTCCGCAAACAATTCCGTGCCCCTTCATTATGGTAGTGCAATATTGTGAAAAGTTTTTTACTTCCATATTTACCATTGCACGTGGATGATTTTTTCAGTAGGTTTTTCCTTAGCTATCAAATTTTATCGGCTAATAAATAATCACTATTAACAAGTTCATAATTTATGCAAGCTAAATTTTTTTTAGAAAGTGTCTGAACTTTTTACTTCAGCATCAGTCAATTAAATTGCTTCTGGTGTTAGCTTTGAAATACTGTCGAGTAGTCGAAAATGCTGATTGTTCTACGTAAATTTTTAATAATTTGATAGCCTCTTACCATTTCTGCGACTCTATTTCCGAGTATAATTGGAGAAATACTCTAGCCCATAAAATCGGTACTCATTCGAGCATATTTTCAAATTCCGTATCTGTTGTAAACTAAATTGAACAGGGGCCATAAATAGTACTTTTCGACTATTAAATTTTATACTGCCTGTACCTGAACCTTTTTTCCACACTTGAAAGACGACGATGTTTATGGTTTTTTTTTGTGACGCGTTGCTCCTCTCCTAGGCTAGTAAACTTAATCCGTCGTTATATGGTTACCTATCCATGAGCGATTAAACCTTCTTCATTAAATTACGTCCACTGCCTTCTCATAATCTGCAATCCCTTGACGCATTTCCAGATTTCATAAATTTCATGAAGACGACCCTAATTAATATTTTACATATTCCGTTGCATTAAGTTGTTTGAACAATTGCTGGACATATAGTGAACATTTAGAAAACGTACGCTCCTACAAAATCAAATCTTCTCCAGATAGCGACTCTCTGGAGGTACCTGGAATGGAATTAACGTCAATTACCTCAAATAAAGAAATTTACTGACAAATCAGGGCACTTTTAAATGAATTAATACCATAGATAAGTTACACCTTCGTAAAATCATTTAAACTGCTTTCAGGTAACGCCTTGGCCATTAATTATGCTAACCAGCATTTTCCTCTTTGGCACATTCAAAACGATTCACTCGACACGGAGGTGGGATCATTCAGAAATAACCAGCTGACAATCGGATAGCTCTGTTGACAAAATCCATACTGATCACATTTGCCTCAAATATGCAATCGGTGCGAAACATGGGCATTTGGAGCACCACTTAGTGTATACCAGACGGTATCCCGGAATATATGGTACTGTAGAGGAGCCATCAAACTGCTCTCTGAAATTCGTTTCATGGTGCCGTAAACTGGGACTCCTCGGGTTGAACTGATGCAGCACTCCCGTCGGAAAACATTGGGGAACCGCTGTCAAATTGTTGCTGCTTCTTACAATAATAGAAGTTCAACAAAAGGGGCTTTCCCAAACTGTTTATTGTCAACATCTTATTTACTCTTACTTCTTTTGGATCGTAACGTTTGTCATTTTACAGTAAAATGTCATTGATTTTCATTGAGGAATCACAACTAAAATCTGCCCAATTGAATTAGTTTCGGATTATCCTACAAGCAAACATTCATTCCAAACCATATTAAATTTCATTTTTTATAAATTTGGTGTTTTCTATCGTTCCACTCACCATAGAGTAATCATTTGTTTCAATAAAACTGCTGCAAGATCTGTGAAACATTTAATTTGGTAACCTCAAGCGACCACTTCTAATTTTTACTTTCATCGGAATGATTTCCATGTGTTCTTCAATTGGTTCTTAATTCCTGCGAAGTGCGTTGAACCGCATTTCAAGGCCTGCCGAAAAAATTGCTGTAACTAAAAAATATACCGATATATATACTCATCGTTTTGTGGTGTCAACTGCCGTCATGATTTAAATTAGATTAATGTTAACGCACAATGGAATATTAAATAAAACTTAACAGGCCAAATTTATCCCAAAGTTATGTTGTAGACCTTGTTTGTGTTCACATTATGACGGTAAAGTTGCCAATTAGCAATTAAAAATTGGAATTGATTTATTGAATAAAATGAATCCTATTATTTAACGATAAACAATAAATTCATATATATAAAGTTGATAAATTGGAAAGCATTTTCTCGAGAAATTTTATTCAGGATTTACTTATACAGCTAAGAATATACGCAGAAGCTTAACACGAGCGTGCACTCGTATTGGAAGTTATGAGATCGAATCTGATAGATTTTACGAAACCGTTGCAGCAGATGGATGCCATTAGGATTCCGGAACGCCGGAAGAGGGTGTTGTTGCTAAGAAATGGTTCTAAAAATAGCAAAGGCAAAATGAATTGAAAGAATTGCATATTTGAAAACGATTGAGCAGATGGGTCCTTACGGCATAGCGAGAGGATGGGCGTACGGCTACTTCGCCTCAGTGGAACCGAAGTGGTTGTACACTATAATTTGTTACCTGTACTTCATTGCTACACAAGGAATCGAGTTGTGAAGCCCTTTGCATTTAGCGACGAATGAGGGTTCCTCGATCTTAAATGACGAAAGATGTTAAAGATACTTCCGATCGGATCTCACCCTCGAAAGGAATTAAACACACCGTCTCAAGCCTCATAAAATGGTCAGAGAAAATAACCCGAATTTGAAAAAGCAGTCAACCCTGTTATCGATTTTGTTATTTTTTACGACGGGGATTCAGCTCCCTTATCAAAGGTCATTAAATAATATGAGAATATTGCTATAGTAACTTCGAAGCCTTAAACTTAATTCCAGCAATCCATTAGTGGAGAACGGATTTTGGAAATAAATGACAAATTTCAATTCTAAAAAAAAAAAAAGATATCGCTTCATGGGTAAAAACTTTAACGAGCATATAAGCATAACTAAATGTCAACGGAAACCTCTTGTTTGATAGAAACTCAGGGAATAACAATGTCCACATTGAGAATAATTAGCGAAAGGTAGTTAAAAGTAGGTATTCGATAGCATTTGTCCCACAAATGAAGATCAAATTTGAAGATTAGGTAGGATTTTCAATGAGAACGCTTGAATAGATTGGATTGGTGAGATTTGAACATAATACTATCCGAACGATGGCTATGCAGTTGCAAAGAGCTAATGCGATAAAAGCATATGATTCAAATTCTTGATCAATCGGACAACAAAGGAAAAACGCTTACTTTTGGCGTGTTACGACGAATACTTGAAGGAAAATCATGCCGCGCGAGTCGTTCATCTACGTGCCACTGCATGACATTGGATGTTTCGCTACAAGGCATTTATAGTTGCGAATTGAAAAACCAGATTTGCTATCATGAAATGTATAATTCAGAGCTATGCCTACTATGACGTATATGCTATGGTATTTATCTCATCTGAACCGTCGAACAGCATTAACACACAAATAAGGTAATAAAAGGGTTCCTTTTACTTCACCTCCCACCATGAACTTGGCTTCTTCCATAATGTGGCAATGGAAGTTGATTTTTTTTTATTTTCAGCTGATTTTCGGGTGTTAAATATGGAAATTGGAAGGTGTAGTATGCGGGTGCCTTGGAGATGGAGGGCGGCGACGGAGCTGCATGAGATGGGCGTACGATGGCGATAGAAGAAAGCACCACGGTTGACTCCACAGGTGAAGGTGTGGGGTATAAGCACCAAATTGAATTTGCAGGAATAAATAATCCACGAAGTGTGAAGTGAAGGCGACTTTGTTATCTAGGAGTTAAATGAAACACGGAATTTTGAAACTTTATCAAAAATATTTTGCAAATATATTATAGAAACCTTGCGTGGTCGTATTTTATCTATTTAAACATCGCGTCACATTAAATGCGCTAAAAATCGCCTTGAATGAAAAGGCCAAGGTGTATTTTTAAAATAAGGTAATAGGAAAGAGGTAGAAATACTTAAATTTACCTTCGTACCTCTTCGAATCGGTTAAACTAAATTCAAATAAACTTAAAAACGAGATGCATACACAATCAAAGCAAAAGCTCTGGAGTTAATACCAACAATGGCCGATTCCTTAACTGTCAAGTAACTTCGTCCATTAGCGTCTTATATAAATCCAGATTTCCTCTTCGGTCAACTAAATTGATATCTGGTAATGCATCACGGAAACCAGCGGTTGAAACCCGCTTACCGGTAATAGTACTTCGATCTGGTAGATCGATGGGATCACTATGAGGCAAGCCTTATTGAAAATATTTAGAGCGAACATACAGGTATAGCTAACAAGTGAATGAAAACATAAAATTAACAAATGAGAAGGAAAAATGAACGTGAGGTGGGGTTACACAAAGAGTGAAATGGACGCCCTTAGCAGGAGAGTGAAAGCACTGCCAGGAAGATAGGAGAGTCGATCCAGACTAGACAGTGTGGCAGGAAAATTAATGCACCAAAAAATAGAGAAAGAGTACACTTAGTAGCTATAATTTAAAGAAGGCAGGCGAAAATATTTGGATGTTAAAAGTATGATGTTGAGGAGGATAGCTTAGCTCCAGGCATACTTATTTGCAGGATGGAAGGACAGTTCGCAGAAATGAAATCAAATAAAACTTTTGGGATTGGTTAATATTCCTGTGCAGCCATGTAAGTGTATAGAAAAATTAGGATGTATTTATTTGGAGTAAATGGTAGCACATTTAAGGGTAGGATTTGGCAGGTAGATGTAATCAGATTGGTGTGGGTTTATATTCCAAAAATAGGGAAACGCAAGTGTGTGAGGACTTTAAAACAATGCTTGATTACACACGAGGATAAGCAGATAGGGAGAAGGAATGTGTAGATATAGATATATGGGCGCGAGGCCACCCATACTTCTCATGCTTCCAAATTTTTCACATACGGCATGGGAGCAGCTGTAGAATTGCATGAAATTCAGTAAAAAATTTGTCACATAAGAATTATAAATGATAAGGCATTAGTTTACCAGACAGCCTGAGGATTAAAGCCATTAATTCCATTTGGAAATCAACCAAATTGTTATGGGATGAGAATAATGTAGTTAATGGGTCAAACGATTTGTGAGAAATGGGAAGGAAAAATTACACATTAAAATTAAGGTTTATTAAAAACAGGAGATAGAACAATGTACCAATCTTGTGTTTTGGAACAAGTTGGTTAAGAAGTACAAATATGAGAAAAAGGATGTCATATGACATTGTATCTATTGGAGACTTTTAGGGATGTGCTTATCAAGGAGAATGTAAATAGAGAAATAGACTAAAATGAATATTTACTATTAAAGATGAGGAACCTGAAAGTCTTCGGGAGGAATCTAAAAAATGCCGGAAAAGTGGTTGCACAATGTTTTGTTTGTCAAGCCAGTTGGGGTAGAAAGTACGCGGAATTGATGGACTTATGGTAGGGTAAGGGCAGCTTAGAAATGAAGCAGTACCTAGTCCATGTCGCCGCACAAGACATTTAAGGCCTTTGCAGCTGCCTCAGTGACGAGCAGATGCTGTTCGGATTATCTTTCTTCCATTTAATTTCATTCCTTAATTGTAGTTTTAATTTATTTCATTTTTCATAATATCCCTGAAATGGGGAATATTATAATGTTTTAATACTGTCTTTTCGAAAAGTCAACCTACCTCTTACCTCTGCCCTTATGCTAGGGTAAGGGCAGCTTAGAAATGAAGCAGTACTCCTTGAAACTTCAGCCATGAGACTCCTGATTTGCATAGGTCAGCCATCTTTAATTTCATTACTCTTGGATAGCACATGTTTCATAATTTCAAATACGTATATTTCATTAATATAGAATAATCATTAAACAAATATCAATGCAGTTAGACCTCAACGAGAATAATAAATGTCTAAGACGCGTTTAGTCTTATCAGTATATAATTAACTATCTCCCTCTCAACATGGTGACTATTTAGTAGACTAAAGATGAATTTTTAAAGCTTTGACAGTCCCAATGAAAAAGGAATTGCATGGAGTTAATGAATCGAAATTAGTAAATACATGCGAAATATAAGGCTAGGTTTAACAAGATGAACATTAAAATCTTAATATAATATTTCAAGTGGAAGTTCATAATTTTTGTTCGCGTTTGTTTCTACAACTCCTCATATCGTTTTCTTTCGCCGTGGAAAATATTTTCGAGTTGGTACAAAAATGAAAAATTTTACAAAGCGTTTCTAAACCTGAGAGTAATTAATCGCGGGTAATGGTGAGGAATTGAATGATGTAGGCTTGTTTCGATCAAGTTTACAAGCCTCTAGGTAAAGGACTGCGAGGTTTCAGGAGAATTTTGATCAGAATTTACTATGCTGAGAGAGGCCAGTGCTGCAGCGTGTTGTCCGACTTGAACCATTGGGGATAAAATCGAAAAGACAGCATAGCCCTTAGGGCTTATAGGAGGACGACGACTAGAAGACGTTCTTTGTATATCCAATTTCAAATTCAATTATACATAATGATGAACACAGGTGCCCTCTAAAGGTGGCTGTAAACAATAAACGATACAAGGAAACAAAGATTTGAATTGTTGAATGCATGTTATATTCCGGGGGTAGGCGGACATTCAAGTGTTGGGCAATTTGGTGTCTTTAACCAAGACTCGTCTTGCGTAAAACACGATTGCACCCCTCCAGTATACCCACCATTAGATGCCTGCTCTGCTTTTTACTTTTCATTCAACAATTTTATAATCTACTTCGTTGTCCTCTTTAATATTGGAAACTCTTATAATATAGGTGATAATTTAATTTTTCTTGGGTCATTATTTTATGGAACTTTATATATTATTATTATTATACTTTTATTCAATGGCCAGGGTTGAAAAAATGTTTAAAATGGAAATGAATGCGAAAATTTATTAGCAGACCACTAAGCAAATACAAGAAAATTCATTCTCATAAATGAAGTATTGATTGGCCAAAAATTCATTCCACCTCGCAAAGACGCTATTGGCGTAGCAGCGTGCGGTACATGAATTAATGTTAATGTTTTCAAGATTCTTCCAAAGTAAATTTTATGAGAAGTCCGCGTGAAGAGTCGACTGAAGCTCGCATCGAAACGTAAATGGATTAAAGACAATGATGGAGGGCTGATTGTACTCATCCCTGGAAAAACAAGCAAATATATATCATTTACATTATTTTTTGAATGATTAAATCTATACAATGGGGGCCCAGTCGGAAATTTTCATTTTATGCCCTTGATTATGCCTTGTCATTATTATTTTGACGGCTCCTTTGTTTCTTTGGCATAAACCGACCGAGCATTAAGTAAATGTAATTGAATGCCGATCTGAACAATCAAAGTGAAAAGCAACGGATAAGAGTCCCATGTATTCTGCGCCAGTTGCTTTCATATGCCAAATGAGGTAATCTAAAATGAACTAATTATCTTGCCAGCTTTTTTCTGTACTATACAAGCTGAACTTTTAATCCACATTTTGTGGTGATTACTGTAGTTTAAAAGTGGTGGCAATGAATTACTTGATCTCATCTTCATTCTGATGCTGTCTGATAAATGTAGCTTGATTACCATCCTGGCACGCTATCATGACCCTTTTCCCATACCTCCTTTACTCTGTCTATTGTGGACAAATATGGACGCAGCTGCACCTTTTTTCCCTCTAATCACTGTATTGTATCCCATATCATCGTTCATAAATTGTGGCTTCAGATTACTCCTGGAACTTCCTCCTTCAACAATTTCTTCAACTCCTAATTGCTATACTCCACCTAAAGCTCACTAAAACAAAGATGTCAATTGCCCCCTTCATTTATTTAAGGCTGTTCTTCTCATTAGTAATACATAACCATCACTTCATTTTCAGTTTATGCTTAAGATGACGTTCGACTACGTAATGAGTGCAATCTACCTTACACTTACCATAGTTTTACTATTTCTATGCAGGATGATGACTTTTTCCATTTTTTTGTGCAGTTTTTCATCTACTCAGTTCAGTCTTTCAATATAATTAATTAAAATGTATGCCACACATTTTTATTGCCAACTCCGTGAATCTACAGAAATAGAATGCATATGTTCCTTGGCAGCTACATTGTGCAACAGAACTGCATGCATATGTTTTTTGTTCCAAAAGTAAGTTACTCTTTCAAGTATCCATATTTCACTACCTTGCTGTTCCTTTTATCCAATTTGCTTTTCATTAAATCCGGAACGATCTTCATTCGTAGTAGTAGTAGTTTTGAGGGGAGGCGACCGACAGCTAAGGTCATTTGCGCCATAGGGGAAGGACAGGAAAGGATGAAGGGTGGAGATAAACCCGGCGTCGGCATTAGCCTACTCTTTACGAAAGGCGCCAAGGGGTCCGCGGCTTAACGTCCCATCCGACGGACGGCGTACTCACTCAAAGTGCCCTCCACAAAGCACCTCAAGTAGGGATCGAGATACCTCTGAAAAATATTCAACACCGCCGGGATTTGAACCCGCGCCCTCAGGGTGGGAAGCCAGTACGTTAGCCCCCGCACCATCTCGATCCCCTCTTCATTCGTTCTGCTTGCACTAAATTTTTAATGTTTTAGTGGTAGCTTTTCTAAATTTTGATAGTTATGGAGGAAATAATACAAGGAACAATTCTCATTATCGGTATCACAAGCCTTTATTTGTCCCAAAAATGTTTCAGTTGTGAACTGGTACAGGCATATTCTATGGAAAAGAACGACAATAATTGTATTGATTAATAATGTCATGGTCCAACCAGTCATTGAACAATTAGTCTCTTCCTTTAATTTAAATCATTACTTTGACCAAACCAGCTTGCTTAGAAGATAATATCTGCAACTAATAACTCTCCTCCTACTCCTCCCTCTT
This sequence comes from Hetaerina americana, assembly GCF_022747635.1. Taxonomy (NCBI): domain Eukaryota; kingdom Metazoa; phylum Arthropoda; class Insecta; order Odonata; family Calopterygidae; genus Hetaerina; species Hetaerina americana. The sequence continues at coordinate 35,731 of NW_027286876.1, forward strand.
GCTGTAAGGCTCCAAGGGGCCGCGAGTGATGTGGGCTAGGGGCGAGCAAATGTGCGGAAACCTCTGGATGCAGCTACTGGGAGAAAAGTGTGAAGCCCACTGACGTGCTTGGAGGGCAGCCATCTCCTTCCCTCCACCAGTACTCGGGTTTCCACTGCTCCCCTCGGGCGATGTCGTGCTTATGGTCGCCGTCCAGAAATCGGCTGTGCTTGGAGACGTGCGTGTGCAGCGCTGACCTTTATCCGTCTTTCCATTAAAAATTGCTGTTAACCAAGATCCAATGAATTATGAATGCATTATGTTCATACTTATTTCAGTCAGTGTAAATGAATGTATTTAAAAGAATGCAAGAGATGAAATAAATTTGATGAAAAAACTCTAAACCAGTCTGCACTATTTTTAGTAATACCTTCGTAATCACCTTCGAAGTAACTGCAGAAAAGTGTTTGCCCAAGGACATTCAAGAACTTGGTGAGTTGTAACCTTCACTCGAAATTTTGACTTCATTCAAATTACTTAGCCTGACGAAGTCTAAATTGCGAGCTAAGGTTACGACTTATGTGAAATCCTTCTTCCTTGAACTTTTGACAGCCTACCAAATTTTTGGAATTTTATGATGGTAAGTAAGCATGTTGGGGATACTATGAATCATGGAATACTCACGAGCTTTTGAATGACCTTGAAAAATCCAAGAAAAAATTTGGCATAGGTTCCCTTTAGACAGTAGGGGGAACCCTCAGAGGGTCCATTCACCCCGGGTATGTCGCAGTTAGGGTTACCAAGCCCACCCACCACCCTTATACCCCAGGTCAGGTGCTTGATTCTTGACTTCGAGATACTACGTTCCGGCAATTATTTTTAAATCTTCTCAGCATACATTTACTACTTAATGAACGCAAACAAAACTCACACTATTGAGTGGCAAATTATTTTCTCCAAGAAACCATTACATCAAATTTTAAGAATTCTTTAATACAAATCCTTGGTCTATGCTAACCGATCATAAAGATCTTCGCGGCTTAAAATCTGTGCTATTTCTGATTCCTACACACTTCCTGGACGCAATCTGTCTAAGAGTAATGTCTAAGAGTAGGGCTCTTCTGAACTTAAAATATTTTTCTATATCTGATCCCCCATGGACTGCTTCCAAATTTATTGTCACCATCATTAGTTCACGACTTATTCTTTTCTTCCTTCAGCCCACTAAAAATCTTTGAACAAAACAGCAATACACTCTCTTAAGGACTTACAGAAAATATGCTCCTTCCCCTGGACTGGAGGCTTTTGCCGCTCTTTCTCTAGTCTTTATGGTATTTGCAAATTTTAACCTCCCGATTTTCTAGGAAATGGACATTTTACTTTTTGCCACAATACCCTTTAATTATTCATCCATTTGGATACTCTTATTCTCTTCTGTTAAAAATATTTTTATTCTATTGAAATTATAATTTCTTGAAATGCACCTTGAGCTAATGAACATAACGAACTTATAAAATATCTGAATGAGTTTTTCCTGCTTAATGTTCCAATAAAAAGTATGGGCCTCACTACATTTGTCACCCTTCCTTTCATTCAAAAATAAATACTATTTGCCTGATTTCATTTTTTATCACAACCGTCGAATTTCTGCTACCAAATTTGTCATTTTTCTATGGATTTTTAAGTTATTTGAACTGATAATAGTCTCTTTTGTACTTTCCGATTTAGCAAACTTGCTGGGCAATCAGATTTTGCTCTGCTTGGCAGAATTTAAAAAAAAAGATGAGAAAAGAAAATGGAAGGACATGAATACAGAGTTTAAGAATTAATTAAGCTGGTTACAAAGTGAGCAAAACAAGCATGGTGGAAGATGCGGTGTGAAGGCTACGGAGTTAATGTAAAATACAGGAATGTTAAATTACTGTTCGGCAGAAAGAAGGGAAAATCTGTGTTAACTGAGGAGTCAGGAAAACTATTATTTAGACCAAAACAAAGACGTTACTTTAGCAGGTTATCTTTCATTTTTTTCAACACTCAGCCTCCAATGCCTTGTCGACTGTTCATGCGCACTTCTCATAAATTTGAGCTTGGAAGAATCTGGCAAACAATCAACTCGGTAAACATTATCATTCAATTTCCGAAAGGCTAAAGATATTTTAGCCTTCCAGCACTTAATTTATTTCAATGTCTGTTACTTAGCGATCTGCTTATACATTTTTCAATTCATTTCCATTTTAAACATGTTTTTCAACCCCGGCGATAGATACATGTAAATACATGAAAATTTTAAAATATATATACTTTTCTAGCAAGTGTAATAATGTATATGAAGGTAGCAGATGATTGCATTTGCGAGTTTTCGAACCGAAGACATACTTGCCGCGGAAGAATATCACACTATGATTCACTGTCTAGCTCACGACTACGGTCGTGCGTGATTACAATTATTGGATTGAGGGAGGACAAAATATCCGTGAAAATGGAATTCAAGCATTTTATAGTCCTTGCCCACTTCTGCGTTTCCCTATTTTTGAAATATGAAACTACACCAATCTGATAAGATCTATCTGCTACATTTTACCTTGAAAAGTGTAGTCCATATAAACACATCCTTCCTATTTTATCTTACACTTGCACAGGAATATGAATCAATCCCAAAATCTTTATTTGATTTCACTTCTGCTAACTGTCCTTCCATCCTGCAAACAAGTATGCCTGGACGTAATAATTCCTCCTCAATATCCCACATTCGACACCGAAATACTTTTGCCTGCCTTCTTTAAATTATAGCTACTTGGTGTAATCTTTCTCTATTATTTGCAGATTTCTTGGTGCAATAATTTTCCCGCCACATTGTTTTGTCTGGATTGACTGCCCTTTCTTCCTGACAGTGCCTTCACTGTCCTGTGAAGCGCGTCCATTTCACTCTTTGGGTAACCCCACCCCATGTTCATTTTTCCCTATCATTTGTTAATTTTATGTTTTCATTCACTTGTTGGCTATAGCTGTATGTTCGCTCTAAAAATTTCAATATGGCCTGCCTCATAGTGATCCACATTGATATATACTCTTATTCACTAAAAATGAACTTCATCTTATTTCTAATGATCGATCATTCAACTGATTCATTCGCAACCCGAATTACTATTGCTAATGACTTTTGAAAACAATGATCGTATAAAAAATGCGTTAAAATACCAAGGACAAAGCCTCCTCGGCTCTCCATTTATGTAAATACGTATTAATTAACTTAGAAGACGCCAGTATACATTAATTGCTCCGTCTAATGAAATTCTGCAATCTAGCAGACGATCCATAGTAAATCCTTTCTCTTCTGAGATGAATGAACTTTGTAAATCAAATGGGATTGATCCTCAATGAATTATTCTCAATCTTAAATGGAAATATCAAAGTGTGATTCTCTTACAACCAGCTTATTATCATTTCTTAGATACGTCAGCGTCTAGCCGAGGTTTTTGTGTAAAAATGGAATTATGTTAATGTTGTGGTGAAAATTAATAGTGACATTTTTAGAGTCAAAAGATATTCCATGGTGTATTCAAATTATTTTCTAATGCTTTCAATTTTTGTTTCAATAACTAATCCAAAAAGACACCTGACGAAAATATTTTCTATGGTCAGGCGAGTTTTTAATATAGCTAAACTCTGCGAACGCATATTAAGAATAAATAAGGTCGATCAAATTGAGAAAACAAGCGTGGGTTGGGGGAGGAAATGTACCGCAGTTTTCGGAATCCGTGCAGCCCTAGCGTCAATTTGCTGGAAGTATGATATCTGCGAGAACATTTATTTTGAAGCATTAGTATTAAATAAGATTTGATTTGTAAACCTCTGTCAGATTCACCCCTATCATTAACAGATCCGACGCCTGCTTCGGCTACACGGTCAGCCGCTCGAACGTCCTACCTCGTTTCAGTGCGTGAAATTTGTTGCCATATTAACCTACACCATTGGAAACAAGAGCCCGTGCAATGATGGAAAAGAAGGTATCTCAAATTTCTACGACCCTCGTCATTGTGCATCAATCCCCTTTCATATCAGTTCCACTTTTAAATACGGCAGTACCCCATGACATAATTTGAGATTCTTTTCATCTCCTCCTCCGGTCAATGAAACTGTCGAAAAAGATATCGCAATTCTATACGACATTACACTACAATTTCAACTCTACAGTGTTGATTACCTAAATAATGAACCGTGAAAAATCGTATCGAACCAAATTTTTCTCTAAAAATCAATGCAGGGAAAAATAGGCAAAAGTACTCGTTGCTTCGTCAGGAGTTTGAAATAATAACTCCCATTTATGAGTTAAAGCAGCTAGAGATTTTGGAGGAGAGCTCCATAACAAGAGAGTTAAAAGGAATTAGATCGTCAAGAAGAAGGAAAGGTTTAACCGAACAAAAAAAGGAGAGAATAGAACTGGTGAACCAGTCTCGTATTTTGGCAACATTTTCAGAGGAAAATGATCACGGACATGGTCGAATTAATTTACTTAACGAAAAATCAACTAGGAACGGAGGACAGTAGACTAAGAAATATCAAGAATATCACTGAAGCCCTAACGAATTCAGGGTTATATGAAAGTGAAGCTAGTACTCATACCGTTAAAGCCGGTCTTGACTGCAAATTTCCGAGATGCATTTCCAGATATCAATTAAGTTGACCAAAGAGGAAATCTGGATTTATATACGACGCTAATGGACGAAGTTACTTGACAGTTAAGGTATCGGCCACTGCTGGTATTAACTCAAGGCAATTTTAGGCGCATTTTATGTGACGCGAGGTTGAATAAATAAAATACGACCAGGCAAGGTTTTTAAAATATATTTCCAAATTTTTTTGACAAGTTTCAAAATTCCGTGTTTCACTTAACTCCTCCTAGATAACAAAGTCTCCTTCACTTCACACTTCGTGGATTATTTATTCCTGCAAATTCAATTTGGTGCTTATACCCCACACCTTCACCTGTGGAGTCAACCGTGGTGCTTTCTTCTATCGCCATCGTACGCCCATCTCATGCAGCTCCGTCGCCGCCCTCCATCTCCAAGGCACCCGCATACTACACCTTCCAATTTCCATATTAAACACCCGAAAATCCACTAAAAATAAAAAAATCAACTTCCATTACCACATTAAGGAAGAAGCCAAGTTCACGGTGTGAAGAAAAGTTCATGGAACCTTTTTATTACCTTATGTGTGTGTTAATACTGTTCGACGGTTCAGATGAGACAAATACCATAGCAGATACGTCATTGTAGGCATAGCTCTGAATTATACATTTCATAATAGCAAATCTGAATTTTCAATTCGCAACTATAAATGCCTTGTAGCGAAATATCCAATGTCATGCAGTGGCATGTAGATGAACTACTTCCGCGGCATGACTTTCCTTCAAGTATTCGTCGTAACACGCCAGGAATAAGTGTTTTACCTACTGTTGACGAAATGATGGGGATTTCATATGTTTTCATTGTATCGCCTCAACTCTTTCCAACTATATCAATATCGTTCATGTTTTAGTATTCCAATATATTCGAGTATTCTCTTTGAAAATCCTACCTAATCTTCAAATTTGATCTTCATTTGTGAGACAAATGCTATCGAATACCTACTTTTAACTACCTTTCGCTAATTATTCTCAATGTGGACATTCTTTTTTAGAATTGAAATTTGTCATTTATTTCCAAAATCCGTTCTCCGCTAATGGTTTGCTGGATTTAGTTTAACTTTCGAAGTTACTATAGCAATATTCTCATATTATTTAATGACATTTGATAAGGGAGCTGAATCCCCGTCGTAAAAAATAACAAAATCGATAACAGGGTTGACTGCTTTTTCAAATTCGGGCTATTTTCTCTGACCATTTTATGAGGCTTGAGACAGTGTGTTTAATTCCTTTCGAGGGTGAGATCCGATTGGAAGTATCTTTAACATCTTTCGTCATTTACGATCGAGGAACCCTCATTCGTTGCTAAATGCAAAGGGCTGCACAACTCGATTCGTTGTGTAGCAATGAAGTACAGGTAACAAATTATCGTGTACAACCACTTCGGTTCCACTGAGGCGAAGTAGCCGTACGCCCATCCTCTCGCTATGCCGTTAGGACCCATCTGCTCAACCGTTTTCAAAAATGCAATTCTTTCAATTCATTTTGCCTTTGCTATTTTTAGAACCATTTCTTAGCAACAACACCCTCTTCCGGCGTTCCGGAATCCTAATGGCATCCGTCTGCTGTAACGGTTTCGTAAAATCGATCAGATTCGATCTCATAACTGCTAATACGAGCATACGCTCGTGTTAAGCTTCTGCGTATATTCTTAGCTGTGTAAGTAAATCCTGAATAAAATTTCTTGGGAAAATGTTTTCCAATGTATCAATTTTATATATCTGAACTTATTGTTTATCGTTAAATAATAGGATTCATTTTATTCAACAAATCAATTCCAATTTTTATTGACTAATTAGCAACTTCACCGTCATAATGTGAACACAAACAAGTTCTACAACATAACTTTGGGATAAATTTGGCCTTTTAAGTTTTATTTTGTATTCCATTATGCGTTAACATTACAATTAATTTCATTCATGACGGCAGTTGTCACCACAAAACGACTAGCATACATATGGATATATTTTTTATACACAGCAATTTTCTTCGGCAGGAATGTTAAAGGCCTTCAAATGAGACATCACACTTCGCCGGAACGATGGACCAATTGAAGAACGCATGGAAATTATTCCGATGAAAGGAAAATGTAGAAGTAATGAACTTGAGCATACCAAATTAAATGTTTCACAGATGTTGCTGTAGTTTTATTGAAACAAATGCTTACTCTATGGTGAGTGGAACGATAGAAAACACCAAATTTATAAAAAATGAAATTTAATATGGTTTGCATTGAATGTTTGCTTGTAGGATAATCCGAAACTAAATCAATTGCCCAGATTTCAGTTGTGATTCCTCAATGAAAATCAATGATATTTTACTGTAAAATGACAAACGTTACGATCCAAAAGAAGTAAGAGTTAATTAGATGTTGACAATAAACAGTTTGGGAAACCCCCTTTTGTTGAACTTTTATTATTTTAATAAGCAGCAACAATTTGACAGCGGTTCCCCAATGTTTTCCGACGGAAGTGCTGCATCAGTTCAACCCGAGGAGTCCCAGTTTACGGCACCATGAAACGAATTTCAGAGAGCAGTTTGCTGGCTCCTCTACAGTACCATATATTCCGGGATACCGTCTGGTATACACTAAGTGGAGCTCCAAATGCCCATGTTTCGCACCGATTGCATATTTGAGGCAAATGTGATCAGTATGGATTTTGTCAACAGAGCTATCCGATTGTCAGCTGGTTATTTCTGAATGATCCCACCTCCGTGTCGAGTGAATCGTTTTGAATGTGCCAAAAAGGAAAATGCTAATTAGCATAATTTATGGCCAAGGCGTCACCTGAAAGCAGTGTTAGTGATGTTACGAAGGTGTACCTCATCTGTGGCATTTATTCTTTTAAAATTGCACCGATTAGTCGGTAAATTTCTTTATCTAAAGTAATTGACGTTAATTACATTCCAGGTACCTCCAGAGAGTCGCTATCTGGAGAAGATTTGATTTTGTAGGAGCGTACATTTTCCAAATGTTCACTACATGTCCAGCAATTGTTCAAAACACAACTTAATGCAACGGAATATGTAAAATATTAATTAGGGTCGTCTTCATGAAATTTATGACATCTGGAAATGCGTAAAGGGATTGCAGGTTCCGAGAGGGTAGTGGACGTATTTTAATGAAGAAGGTTAGATCCTTCATGAATATGGAAACATGAAGGAACGGGTTTAGGATACTAGCCAAGGAGAGGTGCAACTCGTCAAAGAAAAACACACCATAAACGTCGTCGTCTTTCCAGGAATGTAAACCTATGTGGAAGAAAGGTTTACTTACAGGCAATGACAAAATTAATAGTCGAGAAGTACTATTAATGGCCCGTGTTCAATTTAGTTTACAACAGATACGGCATTTGAAAATATGCTCGAATTAGTAATGATTTCATGGGGTAGAGCATTTCTCCGAGTAATACTCGGAAACAGCGTCGTAGTCATGGTAAGAAGCTGTCAAATCATTAGAAATATACGAAGGACAATCATTTTCGATTACTCGACAATTTAATCAAAGCTAACACTAGCTGCAATATAATTGACGGATGCCGAAGTAAAAAGATCAACGGTCACTTTCTGAGAAAAATTTAGCTTGCGCAAATTATTAACTTGATAATAGTGCTAACCTAATAGCGAAGTAACTACGGGATACGCCGCAACAGATTTTTCTGACAGAGTCATCCACTAATATGCTTTTCAAAGCAAGATTATCAGAGGAAAAAGCATTCTTCCTTGAAGAGGCAAATCATTTTTCCATCGAAATCGTTGCCTTGTACGTAATAGCAGATAAAAGGTAACCCAATGCAAAATATTATTTCAACATTAAAAAAATGGTAAATGTGAAAGCGTGTAACCTTAACATAACTGACCATTATATTGGGAACGGAAATATTTGCGGAAACCTGGAAAAAAAACGTGTTTTACGGGAATAAGCTAAATCATTGAAGGTATGACGATATATTACTCCGATTAAAACATCGAAAAGGTAATGAGTAACGCTTAAAAAGGAAGGGTGAAGAGAGAAAGATTGCATGAGTTTCCTGTTGCTGACCCAAAGAGGTATCATGCACAGCTCGTTGGAACCCATTTTCCGGCATTCGTTCAAAGGTGAAAACGAAGGCCGATGGCCGGTCCATCACGCCCCTCACACAAATCCCACGGATCTGCAGAGAGGGACGTCCTACTGGTACCATGTTACAGCGGTCCCTCTAAACGGGAAACCGCTGCCTTCGGAAAATATTCAGTGGAAGGAACATTAAGAAGGATTCATGATGGAATAGGCAGAAAGAGAGCGATGGAATGATGCAATTTAACAAAATATTAAGTACGGTCCACTTGTACCTAATACTTTGTTAAATGACTAAATCTAAGGACATTGGACATAATTCATGATACGGTAACATATTAGGCACGCCAATTGTGTGCAAACATTACGATAATGTGTTCATCACACTAAGTGTAAGCTATTACTAAATTAATATCACACCCAAGTCACGTTAAATGTCCTACCTACTTCAAGTCACTTTAATTCACCCCCCATTTCTCTAAGTGCGCTGGTTGCGTCCCTTAAGCCCCATCGGGGGCCCTACCGCGGGGGTGGAGGCCTTGTCTCATGCTAGGGGGACACCTACACACTGAACCTGTGAAGCACGAGGTGGGGGGGGAGAGGAGACGACTCCCTACCTTTGCCAAACTGCAAGGTCCACCGGCGGCAGATCTCTCTCCATCGGCTATCCATCGGTGCACACGCATACCACACAAGCACTATGCACAACGAACACACCATAATGACCATGCACCATACATCACAACACCATCACCACTGCTCTTGGGGCCAACACTGGAGTTATCCAACGATGGAGGCGTGAGAGATGCCTTTTCTGCTCAGGAATTGAAGACCTCCGGGAGTGTATGCTTGGCGATTTTGTGTTCAATGTATCGTGTTAGCGAATGCCTAGAGCAGATTGTTCTAGTCTGCAAGTCTACATTATTATTGACGTACCATTTTGCGTGCAGAAAGCATGAATGACAATGTAAAAGGTGAGTCTTTGGCTTTTCCCGTTCAGTGCCGATGGGAGTGAAGAGGAAGAATGGAATAGACGGGTGTCGGGAAAAAAAATAGAAAATGGAAAATTTTCCCGGTTTTATCATATAACGATGAAAAGAGGAAGGACTCTCCTATTTGAATTGAGTAGAATCGACAAGCTACCATTGGTCATGACCGAGAGGATTACATACTAGCATTTCCTCCTATCCCATATCATTTAGCGCCCGAGGCAGGGCGGAACGATTGACATCAGGAGATACCAAAGAATAAGGGAATGCGAAAGGAAAAGTATAACATTTCAAACAATAGACAAATACAGTCACTCCAATGGCATCATGAGTAATATACTAATAGAAAAACTAAGGAGAGTATTAGCAACCTTTGAGGCTACGCACGAATTTAAATATACAAGCAATTGGTGGCTCTTGCGCGAGATTATAGCGATGAACTGAAAAAGTCAAGCCGAGGCTGAATTATTTACGATAATATACTATACTGGAAGATGGAAGAAGTGCCGCTTAAATTTGCCAAGCCTTTGGTCTTCCTGGTTGCTAAAACATGCATCCCAATACTAATCAATGGAAAAGGAAAGTTTTTAACTTCATTTTAAATTTGAGAAAAAACCAACAGGAAGGAGATTTAATATCAGTGTAGCAAAGTAAAGAAATGAACGAAATTAAATTCTTTTTCCGGTGTAATTGCCAAAGCGGGCCAGAGGGAGACCAACACTGACAGTGGAAGGAGAGGCTAACGAAAAACGAGAGCGGAGAACGCCGGGCGGAAGACACGGCAGTGATTGGAAGGGAGACTTCCCCATACTCACCACGACGGTGACAGCGAAACGTTGAAGTTAAACGAAAAATATTTGGAATTGGTGTTGCAAATGACTGAAGCCATCACCAGGTTTCTCCATGATAATATTGGGCAAGTCAAGTGACTTTTCTATATGATAAAGTAATGGTATGTCCGATGAGTAGTCTTGTAGCATTATAGGAATAGTGAAAATAATCCAACTGGGATACAACTGCTTGAGGTGTGTAATAAATTGGCAATTGACAATCCAGACGGTAACCAGCGATTTTAGATTGAGCAAATTCATTCCTTGGGTATAAATTCCGTTTGAAAAACTATTCGAACTTGAGGAATTATGGAAATGAAGGAGGATCTGCTTGATATTCGGAAAGAATTCCAACTGCCCCCCAGCACTATCAATGCACGTGCGGGCTGCGACGGCAGAGGGCGCAGTTGACTTTGAAGGTGGTTTCAAAGGATATTGGTCATCGAAATGTACGAGAGTAATGAGAGCAGGGCGTAGGGAATGGAACCATTTTAACCGAACTTGTCAACAGCCAGGATATTCCGAGCTGGCGATTCGTAACCTTGTTGACTAAAACACCGAATGCATTTCAGTGAGTAAAGAAAATGCCATTACAACGAAGCCGCATTCCGGAAAAACCCACATTAGTTACTTCAAATTAACCTATTTGTTCATAAGAGACTCGCCAATTGAGTTTGAATAAAATGCCCGAATTAGAACCTAACAGAGCACAACTAGTCAGAAAGAAATGCTATCTATCTACGATCTACAAAGCTGAATTATGTTCAATGTTGTATTGGGTGGAGTGTTAAGCGTACGTTCACCTCTAAAAAAGAAAAAAATATCAATGAACAGCAGAAAAATAAAAGGTCATAATAGGAATTCAAAACTATTTTCAGTGATTATATTTATATCAATCTCGTGCATTCTACATTTAAAAATTTTGAGGTTTAAAGTCAGATTTGCACGTGGGACTAAGTTAAACATGACGAGCTTTATGAGAAATTTTAATGAGAGAAATGCAGAAAGGTGTTCAACATGTCGGTCTTCCTTTGACATCGTAATAGTTGTGCATAATCATTTGTAAATTCATATCAGAAACAAGAGAGATTTGGAATCTGGAGCAATTGCGTCAATTACTGAATACAGGCAAATCAATCACTTACCTCTTCTCCGAAGGAAGTAGGCCCCTACACTCTTCTACCCAGACGACAAATTCGAAGTTTCCGGCCAAAGATTTCGGGAGCTAACACGAAAGGCTTGCTTCAAACAGCATTGGTACGAACTGAAAGGTTAGGAAAGTGATGTGCTCGCCTTTATAAAGGGAGCAGCTCGAGGAAAGGGGTTGGCAGGAGGGGATGGAAGGAGGTAAAGCATGGTCGCTAGAACGAAAAATGGAGTGGTTTCGTTGGGAGCAGGTAAAATGGATGTATCGATGGTGGTAGGAGGATAATGAGCGAGCGCAGGCTCAACTGGGGTTGAGGGTGGAGATGGGGTTAGCAAAAGGCAAGGAAGACAGCGGCGAGGGGGCCGGTCGCTGTGTCAGCGGTGTTTGCAAGGGAGAGAGAGTTTGGTAATTTGAGGGAGGGTTGAAGGCGCCCCCGAAGAGGAAGGTCCCCGTCTAAATGACCTTCCCCAGGGATCGAATCGGTGGCCCACAAAAAGAGAACGGGGCTTCGCTCACTCGCATTTACCTCCTTCCCTTCCATCTACAGGCCAGTTCAAAGGCCAGCCTTTAAGTCCCTACTCGAGGGCACGGCCTGCGGTGACTCCGAACTTTTCGAGCGTTCAAATCTCATCCTCCATTCCCCAGATGGCACTTCCACTGTTCCTTTTTTGAGATGGTTCTGATTATTTTGATATTTATGATTTTTTATCGTATCGTGTTGCGCATAGAAACGGAATGTATAGAAATATGACTAATTTATTCCTCTGAAGAAATAATGTTGTCGACTGTTCCCTATTGGAAAGTGTTTTAGTTTCTCTTAATGTTTATGATTTTTAGCTCGTTTCTGCTTCCGCATAGAAACAGGACCTATGAAAGTCTCACTAATTTAATGCACCGAAGAATCTATGAAAAACTGAATAACTTATTTTGGGCCGACTGAAGAAGAGCCGAACCTGTTTGATTACCCCCAGAAATGATTAGAGGAGGAGGGAAACAGTGAATTGAGCTATCCACGGTCTCGGTCTTAGCACACACTTTGTTTCGATATTCCAAGGATAGATAACATACGACCGCGTTTAATCATTAATTGGCGATGATAAATTATAATTAAATCCATTACCAACTGGGACCTGGAGAGAGACCTTCAGGTGAAGCGTACGTAGGTCATTAATTAAGGATATTCCAGTGAAGGAGTACGCAGGCAACACCTGAAGTGATTGACGAACTTCGCGCAATTCCTTCGGAATCTCTATCGGGGAGTAAAAAGGGATGATCTGTGCTAACAGCTAGAGATAAATCGGGTGCGATAATAGTTGACACAGATAAGATCCAAGAGAGGTTAAAGGAATGTATGGAAGAACTGTATGATATAGAACTTAGGTCAATAATGTTATACTTAGAAAAGGAACATGACATAGATGAAGATAGCTTAGGTCAAGGCATTCTCGACCAAGAGATGAAAAAAGCTTTCAGGCAGATGAAATCAAATAAGGCCGTGGGGTGGACAATATTTCTGCGGAACTACTGACATTTTAAGTAAATTTGGGAGGAAGAGTCTATATGGACGGACTCACGGTATCTTTGGGGAAGGAATCTGGCCGAAAGACTTTGTGAAAAGAGTGATAGTTCCTATTCCCAAGACAATAAGTTTCATATCCCAGGCTGCTAAACCTGTTCTCAGGAGCATCAACAAAACGATACAGAGTACCTAGGGGATGATCAGTTTGAGTTTAGGAAGGGGAGAGGAACGCGTGATGCCATTTCAGTAATGAGATTAATAATCGAGAGGAATATAGAATACAATGAGGGCATATTTGTCTGTTTCGCAAATTTCGAAAAGGCGTTTGAAAGAGTGAGCTTGGTGAGACCAATGAGTGCGAGTATGTCGCAGAAAATAGGAATATATTTGAGGGACAGAACGCTAATTCGCCATCACTGCTATTTAACCTCTACGTGGGGGGAAAAATGATTAAAGAGGCATGGGAAGAACTGGAGAGAAGTATGATAGTCGGAGGTGAATACGAAAAATCAGTTCGGATTGCTGTTGACCAGGCTCTAGTTTGTCAGTCAGCCAAGGGGCTGCAAGCATTTCTGAGTAATTTTGAAACTCTGTGAGATAAATATGGGATGAGAAACAACATTAATTAAACAGGGTGATACATGCAGCGTGGCCCATTTTCATGTTACGAATGTTATTAAAAAATCACGCCGTCAAATTAGAGCACCTTTGGCACGATTATATGCTCATCCATTTAGCCTGGAGTTGCGTAAGTTGTTTATTATTATTTTTAAATAATCTACCGGTTAAGTTAGGTTTTGCATGGACTCAACTATCAAATATTGAATTTGTGGCTCCTAACAACACGCAATCCAGCATCCTATTCCACATCAGATCCCCCTTCATCACCGAGTACTTTCTTCTTTCCTTCATCCCGTTAAACATCCCTATCCTGTTCCTGCCCTTCCTCGTTTGCCTAAAATTCTCCCCTATTACAGTCTTCAACATCCCACTGCCGGTCAATACCCCCTTCATCTACTTTTCCTGCCTCCATAGGATTTCTCCCAACAAGCCCCTCTCTTCGCCCACCATCTCAAGTACTTCCTCATTTGTTTTCTTCTCTGTTCAATTCACCTTCTCCATTTTTCTCCACACCCGCATTTCAAAATCCTCCAGTCTACGTCCATCCTCATGCTTCATTAACCACGTTTCCGCGCCGTACATAGCTGCGCTCCATATCAAAGTTTTCACGAGTCTTTTCTTGGTATCCCCACTCAACGTTTCAGTCATAAATCTCCCCTTGTGAAAGCCTCTTTGCCTAGCGCATTGTTCTTCTTACGTCCCTACTACTTGAAACGTGTTGGTGCAAAGAACTACCGAGATACGTAAACTGTTTTAACTGCTCTAGTTTTTGCCTTCCTATTTTAATGCTTAGCCTAGCCTTTTTCTTTCTAGAAAATCGCATAACCTTTGTTTTATTAATATTGATTCTCACCCCATACCTGTCGCATTGAATTTCCAATTCACTCAGCAATGCTCGCAACCCCTCGGCTGACTGACAAACTACAGCTTGGTCATCAGCGAACCATATTTTAAACATTTAACACTATACATAAGCGATTGATACCTTTTGGCAGAGACGCATTCATATTTCAATCGACCTTCCGATAGTGGTGTAAGATGAGGCTCACTCGATATTGGTTCCCGTAAAAGTTTATTTCTAAAATGTATTATGAACGCATGAAATTTGAGTCAATGAAAACTTAGAAACTTCTCCTTCAAGACACTCACATTCCTTTAAGTAAGATAAGTAATCGAGACTGAGGAATTTGAATAATCTGAAGGGGAATTAATTTTCACGGTGAATACCGAAAGTGCAGAACAAAACGGGACTCTCGTGTCCCTGGAAAGATTCCCCCGTTATAAAATATGCACCGAAATAATCACTAATGAGACTCAAATAACAATTCCCCCAGTTAATTTATGTTAGCATTTTTATTGTTCTGTGTTTTTATCATGAATTTTTCCCTTCCCCAGTAACAGTATTAGAATAATGATTTCAGGTTCTTTTCTCCTCTGAATTTATTTAAGTAACTCTTTGACAACCCATTTTATTCCGTTATTGTAACACCAATAGTAGTTTGTGCGTACATAAAATACGATGGACAGCTGAAGTAATTGATATCATGGGGAATAGGGTAGTTTGGTAGCTGGAGATAGGCTCAACCCTGGAACACCAGATTAAAGAAACGAGAACACATCTTCCTACCGGGTGCGTGGCTTTCCATGATAACATTAAATCTTGGAGCCTCGCTTGCGGAAGTTTTTTCTCCTGGTAGAATCAGCGTTGAATAAGCGGTGGATATCTAACTTGATAATGGAGAACAAGAGTTATACCCTGGTTCTCCAAGATGGGGAATTGGGGAATGGGGATAAAAGTACTAATTCGCGTAACAGCCTATTCTTACGGAACCCTTATAGAACCCTCAGATAATGGATATTATACTAGCCATGTTTCTCGAAAATGCCCTAAGACTTGAAAATATTGAAACTGGCTACATTAAATTCAGAGACTATGCGAAATACAACAAAATGGCAGACATTGCTGAGGAAGGGGAAATGTAAAGGATAGACTAGTGGGCTTTCAAGAAGTCAGACACAGTGGTAATGAAGATAGAGAGAGCAAAATAACTACTCTTAATATGGAGAAGGCAGAAAAATAAAGAAGGAGGACGCATCGGTTTTCCATGAATACGTCGATGCAAAAATATACAGAGAATATTTCATGTAATTGACGCCGGAAAGTGTGCTTTACTTATTGAAATCAATAGAAATGGGAAGATGCTTTAGGGTCAGCAGAAGACAAGCACAAGGATTGTTAGCGTTTGAATTTGCACACAAAAACATGCATCGCGGAACCACGTAATTCCTGTAAATGTGAGCGGTCAAGTAAATCAATCATGTACTAAGTGAAACTCCGGCTGTGTACTGCGTCTTTGAATTATTTGTGTCATGGTCCATTGAGAGGGAAATATCTATGGATTATAGATAGCAAATAGATTAACACTGTGCCCGGTAGAAGGAGAAACGAAGCTGCCACGATTATCATCTCAAGAAATGCGCCAAAGCGAAATTGACAGCAGCAGCTCAGAATGCACAGAAGAAGACTAATCAAGTTAGTGCAGGGATATGGAACTTTGGGGCGATTTTGAGGACACAGAAATTAGAATATATAAAGCGGGGTATGGAGAAAGGAAATGTAGATATTTTAGGACTGCGCGAGGTGAGATTGGAGGACAGCGGTGATTACTGAAGTGATATATTATAGTACGATAATATTTGTACAGGGGAGTGGAAGAGAGCCAGCAAGGGTGGCGAATAAAAATACACGAAGAAGCTTAACAAAAAATTGCAAGACACTGATATAATATCATTAGTATAGGTAAAAGCTAAATCAACGAACTTGATACCACCAAACAACCACAATGAGGAATGAGTTGACGGAGTAGAGGATCAATTAGTAGACACGTTGCATGATGCTGCCGGGAGGAAGCAAATGATAGCGTTAGGGGATTAGAACGCGACGGTAGGCGTAGAGAGAGACTATTTGGGATTGAAACACGAGGTGAGGCGAAGGAACAGATGTTAGACAAGTGGATCATCACGGTATCCGATCGAGGAATTTTTTCTTCGTCATTTCCTCAGTCCTTTCATTCATTCCACTCTCTTGCAAACATTTTGCATGAAAATTACTCTGCCGACATGCATATCATGCGGAAAAAGTAATAGCCACCAATCTCAACATTCTTTTTGATTAAACCTGCCTGTAATATGTTAAAATCAAGTATCATAAAGTAATGTGAATATTGAACAACACAGCCAAATCTATCAACCGGAAGAAAACACCATTTACTTGAAATTATATCCATGACTACTGTTATAAGATCATCGGTGACTAGTTTACTGATGGCCAGCGTCTGTATCTTCCCTTTCTAGAACATTTTATGAGAGAGAAAAGCATAGCAACAAGGAACGGATTCTCAGACATAATCGTGAGTCACGATGATAAGTTTCAACACTACTGTTATCAACTAAAAGGTTAGGGCTCATCCAATAGTTTAGATCTCATCCAATGCTAAAGCATAGGAAGTGTGAAATATGTACGTCAGGTTACGGGGGCTATTTCTTTTCCCAGTGCTTCCTAGGGTTTCCTAGGATCTCCCAACCGAGCGTCATAAAAATCGCACCATTTCGATGAAGCTGAGAGTACCCAGAGGCGTCACCCAGAACCGAATCCGGGGGCTCTGGTCAGTAGGCCAACACACTACCCAATGGTCTACCACATCCAAGATTTTTTCAGAGAACCCCTGGTCGTAGCCTCATATAAATCGCGACCGTTTACCCCCACAAACAGCTGAAAAATCAAGGACAGTTATCTCCCCTCTCTTCAATAAGGACGCAGAAAGCCTCTACATTTACGACTACACGCCTAGTTGGGTCAACATAATATGAATGTAGAGAACATTTGATCAGTGATGCACTCCTGAAGTGTAGGAATTGCATGAGGATGATTTGACTCCTAAGTATTTAGTAAATCTAAACTAAGTAAATGAGAACTACCAAAATGCGCTAAGTTTAACGTCAGTCATTTTATTAACACCTGACAGGTATGCGTGAGTGTATTTTAAATCCGTTAAATCTTTATTCTATCGGAAAGTCCGTTGAGTTACCCTATGTGGGTCTTGCTTAGCTTTATTAGCCAACAGTTTTAGGTACACTTTTTATCTTTAAAATTACGCTTCCATTGCCGGTGAAGTGAGTGAAGACCTAAGCCTGAGAATTCATGTGAATTCAGTTAGTTTACATGATGTGAAGGGAGGAGTTATTGTTTCTGTTGCGGGCTAACGAGAAGTCTTTACTGGACCAAGGCATCTCTAGAGGCAAGAGAATTGGAGTTAAATTTAAGTAAAACCTCTCATATTAACCATATTTTTATATTTCCATTACTTACATACTCGTGTCTTAATTTGACTATTATCAGATCGTGAGCTTTTTTTACTCAGGAAGCATTGAACAATTCTCTGAGCATATCTTTGCATTTAAAGGATACTTTCCGAAGTTTTGAAAAAAGTGCCTGATATAAAATATCAAAATTCTAAGAGATCAATTTTATTTGCATGCATAGAATTTGTGAATCCCCTAAAATTTGAAAAAAGTGAATTTGGATGTAATGGTATACAACGGCTTAAATTAAAAATAAGTTTAGTGCAATGCATTTCAAAACTTTGCTTTTTCCATTATAATGTAAGTGATAATTTTACTTCAAAAGTAACACTTGTTCATAAGAAATGCTATTGAAGGAAAACTTGGATTAGTAGGTGAGGATTATTAAAAAACATCATTACTGATCAATGCAACAATTTCAGAGCGTAAAAATCATAGTTACTGTTGCAGCATCTCCCGCAGTTTCTTTGGAATTATTACTGATCATGTCTTCACAGCTAGTAATCCAAAAACTACCGTAAGTATCTGATGTAACATTTTCACTTTATTCCATGCTGTTACCACTAAAGTCTTGATTTGTGTCCTTTGAATAAAATTGTATTTGATAATGTTTTTCAAATCATTGATGATCATTATCAATTCTCACTTTCACTGATTTGTTGGTAGAGGAGGGTTCCAACTGAAAACTATTAACTTAGACAAATTGAAAGTTTAATATTATATTAACAATTCATCTTGGAGAAGAGTAATTCTGTCGTTTTACATTCCCTCAATTTCCACTTAAAATGTATTGCAATAAATTCTTTTTCATACTATTCACCTATGAAATTTTTCTGTTCATACTTCTTTATATTGGGGAAAAAATATAATCAATGTTTCTGGAAAAATTCAATAGACTGCCAAAAAAGTTTTGGTGATTCCATTTCCCTTGTATTGCATCTTACTAAAATAAATACAAAATTGGGTAAGTTCCAACATTTAATGATTTGTTATAAATACATTTACAGTGAATAGCCGATTGAATTGCTTCAATATTTAATAAGGGAAAGAAAAATGCTATCAGGTCTATGCTATTTGTGAAATTGTTGATTGATTAAGAGTTGATGCTTAGTCGCTGGTTGAGATATTCTGAGAGCTGATGTGAATTGATTGGTAAAATTCTGTTAACAATAGGCATTTACATAATTTATTTACACTTACAAGAAGTGGGTAGTAAAGTGGCTGCATTCTTAATGAGTGTTAACACTCTAATGGCCATTTGATAACTCCTCATGAAACAGTCATTGAAAATTACAGATTATATGAGACTTCACAAGTGCCTAGTTGTAATAAATATATTATTCTGTACATTTTTGAAGCAATTGAAGTGACATTTTTAGACAGCTCCTTACGTTAATTGACATAATTCATAACAAGTAACATTTAAATGAAAGTCGCCAGAGATTTTAGAAGCCTAATGGGACGGTTTTTTTATGCTTGATGATTTTCTTTATAACGGCTGTAAAATATTAAGGGTAGCTGCTACCCTTAACCGCAATGACTAGATTATGCAAATATATGCAATCATACAGAATAGGGTGAGAACAGGAAATAGAAAACTGTAATCATTGAATTCAGGCATACTAATACTAGTGGTCTGATGAGCACTACTTCACTTCTCTACATAATTGCTGTTCACTTCTAAGCAATTTTTGTACCGCTGCACCAGCTTGTTTAACCACTCTGCATAGAAGCTCGCCTCCTGAGAGTAGAACCAATTGACAACGCCATTCTGAGTTTCTCTTTGGCTTAGAAATGTTGTCCACCGAGCCACTGTTTCAAGAGCAAGAAGAGGAACTAGTCGCTAGGTGCAAGTTGAGGACTGTACGGTGGGGGTGGGGGTCCCAAAAACTCTCATCCACTGCACATTCTTTGCTCTTTGTGGTGGTCGGTGAGCATTTTCGGTACCCACCTTGCACACAATTTGTGGTATGCAAGGTGTACCGTGACAATATTGTAGACAGTAGTGCGTCCAAGTTGAGGAAATTGTTCAGCCAGGCCATTAATCGTCAATCGACGATCATATCGCAGTTTTTGTTCAACTTGCGAAACAATTTCATCGGTCAGAATACTAGGCCTGCCACTTTGCTCTTCGTCATGGACATTTGGTTGTCCATTTTTAAAACCATTGTCTAACCTTTCCTTCACTCATAACTGTAAGTCCATAAACTAGGCATAACTACCGATTAATTCCAGCAGCCGTCAACCCTTTGGCATACCAGAATCATGCAACAGAACAAACTTCACAGCTGGCAGGATGAACGATGGTCGCAGACAGGCACGGACAAGCAAACGGCTTTAGAAATAAAAAAAAATCTACTACAGCTTCTCAATGAATCAATAAATGGCACTGCAGGAGTGAAACTGTGTTTTGAAGCGCCAAAATTTAAGTATAAGCAAACGACCCTTACCTTATGAATATGCCTCATTTATATCTACTAGAGGTGGCTTAAGTAACCTTCTGGGTAGAGAGATGCACACCTTTTGGCTTTCCAGTTTTTTATCCAGGGTGATGCCTCTGCACATATTCATTTTTATCGGGCAGTTGATTTTCTGGTACTATAAGCACAGGGAGAACAGAGAAAACTAGCTTCTTCACCCCAAAAATGTAAATTTCATTTGATTAATAAGAGCTATACCATAAACTATCAAAACCAATCTTTGGGCAACTGACCATAGTTCATGTGAGTAGTGAATGTCTACTGGTGCTCCTTAGAATCAATATTTTATGGCAGCTGTTGCTCCAACGGCCAAAAGAACTTTCCATTTTGAACCCTAACCTATTTCATGACTAATAACAACCTTACGACTGATATTAGCAAAACCAAATTCCATGCGATTTTTCCCCCTACAAAATGTCAGAGATTCTTCAATAAGATATTTTCAATTGCCATATTTACACCTGAAACTGCAAGAAAACTGCAATATGCTGCAATATCGTCAGTAATTCCAAATGGGAGTATAGTAAAAATTATGTGTGCTCTTTATGCAGACCGATGAATTCTTTTATACCTTCAGCTTGATGGGCTAACACATTTATATTATTGGCTCATGGGCTGAGCATGGTATGACTATGGTTATAGGAATCTTGCCTTTGGTATCTGATAGAAATATCATAGGCTTTAATAAATAAAGTTCTATTTATTTACCTCAGTCTTTTTGTTTCTTTGGGAGCAGAGCAGAAATGGGATGGACTGAGAAATATTCCCTGTTTCCTGCAAGTAGGTGCTGCCTATCTGCTGCTCTCTCATGTCTCATTCATCCCAGAGAGGGTAGGATTGGTTCAAATCAGTTTTCTCCTGACTCCTAGTCTTTTTTGCCCGCCCTTTACTATGGCACCTTTGCCTCCAAAGCCCATAAAAACTCTGGGAGGGGTTTTACATAGAACTACAGGGAAGAGTAGCTTTGCATTGCTTTTCCACATCTGTATTTTCTTTCTCAATCACTCCTCTTCTGCTATTTCCAAGCTCAACCTTCTCAAAATTGGTCAAATATGCCTCGGTAAACTTTCTTATTTATAAAGTTTCATAGGTCATTGGGTAGTCATGCAATACGCCTCATCCAACAGAAGACATCGGACACATGACACATATCAGCACATCAGACATGTAACAAATCGAAGTACTAAACCAGGCATAAAAACACATCATAATATCTTCTCCGTATTACTTTAAATGAAAAATTCATCCGCTAAGTACAGAGCTTAGGAAACTAGCCATGAAAACAAGGCTTTTTTTGACAATACAGTGCTATTTTTTCTAGCAGTCTGAGATATTTGATTGAATAATTATATTCCAATCCAAGTACTGCTATGATTTGGTAAATCGGCAGTTACGCATGGAGAAGCATTTTCTTATTCTGATGTTTTTCTCATGTGCTTCATGTCTTAGGGGAAACAAATGTAAATTATCTCATGATGCCAAAACTGTATCTTCACCTAGTGTTTGATATTCAAGATGAGCCCTGCAATTTCCATCATTATCCTCTCTGTAATAAGATGCAACAAGTCTTTATTTACTTTAAATAATAATTAATGCCTTTCATATAGAAGATGTATTTGCACTCTATTTAATAGTATTAGCCTGATGAATTTTCATTTTCTATATCCAAAGGTCATTCCAAGTAGCAGAAAGCATAAAGGGTCCAGTTTGGAAAACTTTTGTGGAGTCAGTGTATGGCTACTACCTTCATCCATTGTAATTAATTTGTCATGACTGACCATTCCAAGGTAGTCAGAATGAAGTACATGCAATATTTTGTCCCCCAAACTCTTGAAAAGCAGTATAATTATATATTAAAAAACTCTGTTTCACATTGAATTTGTTATTCATAAATTAATAATATTAGGGTCAACCACCTCTGGGGCAGATTCAGTATTCTAAAACCGTACCAAAGAATATATTTTACCTTGACAACCTATTTCTTGCTTTGGTGATAATGGACAAAAATTCTCCTCTCCAACTCCCTTTCAATAGATCACCTTAATGTCTCTCTATCCACTTCATAGTGTAACACTGTTAGGGCTTTTTACTTCAACTGTTATAAAATGTTTGTTATAATTAATAATGGGACCATAACATAACCTGTATTTCTACAGGTTTCAATATGCTATATATATTCTATAGGTTATTTATTATAGTGTTAGTGATATATTTATTGGAGAGCACTAAGTATTAAGTTAATTTAAACTTCACACAATGCAAAAAGTTTTTTAGGAAGATATGAAAATAACCAAATAATTGCACTATCAACTTTAAAATACTATTATGGCACCATTTTATGATGACTTGTATCACTGGAATGTGACGCAAAGGTTATGCAACTTGGAAAGAGTCATAACCTTTGCGTTAAACACAAGGAGGAGGGAATTGATGACAGGGATGTTGAGTAAGGATGTTCAGAAATTCTTATGTCAATGTGCTTTGATATGGAGTGTAGTTGTGTATGGCATGGAAACGTGGTGTTGGAGCAGAATAACAGAAATAGATTGGAGGCTTTTGAAATGTGGGTTTGGAAGAGGATGGAGAAGGTGAAATGGACCAAAAATAAAATAAGTGAGGAAGTGCTAGGTATGGTGGGTGAGGAGAGGGGATTGTTGGCTGAAATCATAAGGAGGCCGGAAAGGGTGTATTGATCGGCAGTGGGATGTTGAAGTTTGTAATAATGAGGAGAATGTTAGGCAAACAAGGAAAGGGCAGGAACAGGATAGGGATGTTTGAGGGGATGATGGGAGGAAGAAAGTACAAAGAGATGAAGAGGAACTTGATGTAGAGAAGGTTGCTGGATTGTGATTTGTTAGGTGCCACAAAAAATTTGGAACCAGAAACGTTATTGCCAGCAACTTGAAATACTTTTGCTTCTAAGTATATTGAATACCTCATATATTACTTCCTCTTTTTTGAGACGCTTCAGAATATATATTAGCAGAATTCTACTTGGTTCTCCTGGGCATCGGCACAATACATTGCTGCGCTATTATGTCCTCACTAAACACCACAAGTACATCCTTTAACTCCATACTATACATATCAGTAAATAATTGTTTAGCTAGAAATACTTATAATCTTTTACCAATTCCATACAGCATGCCAATTTATTTGCTCCTTTGACCTCATTTTCCCTCTATTGCCTTCTTTAACATCAAATTGTCTTTTGCTCTCTCCTGTATCTAATTGTTTTGTCCTCCCAAAATTTCTCCCAACAGCATCTCTCTTCCCTTCTATGCCTAGAACAACATCATTCGTTTTCCTTTCCATCCCTTTTATTTTTGTATTCTTTTCCATATAAACATATTGAATTTTTCCAATATAATGTCATCCACTTGCTTCAATGACCAAATTAATAAGCCATGCAAAAATTTGCTTCATTTCAAAGTTTTCCCTGGTCTTTTCTTAAAATTTTTACTTAAAATGCATTTTCCTGTCTTTTTAAATGCTTCTTCAGCTAATGCAATTCTTCTTTTAGTGAATCTGATACTTGGCCTACCATTTTCCAAAACATTTCCTAAATAGGTGATTGTTTAACATGTTTAGTTCATGTCCCCCATTCTAAATGCTTATCTTAGCACAGTCAATGTTTTCAGGCTTACCCTTGTGAAAATCCATTATCACTGAAGAAAATAACAATGTATCTTCCCACACAATTTTATTTGGCACAACAAGTTTTCACGCATAGTCGTTATACATATGTGTAACTCTGTATCTGAGGATTATGCCGCTGCATCAAAACTAGTTGTACCCAATAAAATGGAGTGAAAAGATACATTGTTATTTTTACTTCGGTGCTTATCTTATACTTCCTTGATATCTTATACTTTTTCTTGAAAATCTAATTAACTTCAATTTCTTATGATTAATTCTCATCCCATACATATCGCACTGATTCTGGGAGGATCCAAGTAATGATTGTAACCATTTGGGTGACTGAAGAGCCTCGTCATCTGTAAATGTAATTGATTTGAAGAGTTTCCTGTTTACTTAAACCCTAGCTTCCAGCCTTTTCATTCCTGCCTTATCATTCCCTCTGTATATACTGAAAAGAAAAGGTTGTTATGTACATCTCAATGTTACTACTCAACCTAACACTCAGCCCATCTGACTCTCCTCCATTTACTATCTTTGCCTGTTCAGTCTGGAGCATGTTAAGGCTCTAGATAAGGCCTCCATCCCTCCAGTCTACTCTTCATTTTCTCCAAAATACTGATCTAGCCAAGCCCTGAGGATGCATTTTATGAATGAACACATATGAAGCCTGCTCTTCCCATTTTCCTACAATGTAGAGTAATTCTGCGCAGAAGTTATCTGTTCCCTAAATTGTCTCTATTTTTATTTCTTTTAATGACCATTTTACATCCTATATCACTGGCCTATTATCTTGACAATGTGTTAAACTATATTTTATATATACACACGCATACACACACTCACACACACACACATTCAAACACGGAATCCTGCCAAGTGGCGAACAAATATCCATTCACATGGAAACAGATATAAGGAAAACAAATAGGAACACACATAAAGGACAAACACAGGAGAGGTAAGAAAGGCACTATCAGGTTATTATGAATTTGTACAGATGCCCCATATCTGTATACACATATACAGAATATATATATATAAATATATATATATATATATATATATATATATATATATATATATATATATATATATATATATATATATATATATGTATACATATATACATATATATGAGCATAAAAATAATCTATAGTGTGTGTAAATATACGTCTATGTTTGGATTTTTCCAACTTTCATTGCATAATGCACATTGTCATTTTTTCGATCACCTGAACATTTTTCTATGGATAACGCACGCGTCATCGATGGGAAAATATGGTATTTATAATAGGGTAAACAGATTTACCTTACTCAAGACCTGCCCGTTTCTTCATCTTTCTGCATAGTACACCCATTTCATCATCACTCTATAAACTTTCCATATATATGCCCTGCTCTTTCCACCGTTTCCTTTTCCCTATTGGTTCATTGCCTCAGTTTACAGTTTACATATTTGTACTTTCTTCTCCCTAATTCTGTGTTCATGCGCTTCCAGTATCTGATTTCTTCCATAATCCTAATCATATGTTCTGTACTCTGTTACTTCCTACCCCTTTTTCTATTTCGAATTTCTATAATTATATTTGAATTATTTTTATATTCCTTCTTTGAGAAATTCCCATCGTTCTCTTACTGCACCCGCCCCGTTATCCTCATTCTCTAATTTATTATCTACCTTATGGTACTCCTTCCTTCTTGCTCCCGTGAAATCTTATACATTCCATATTTCTTTCACTCCTTTCCTTCTCCAAGTTTCTTAAATTTGATCTAACACTTCTTGAGAACTAAATTGTAATCCAAAACCTCAGCTGCTCCTGGGAAACTTTGTCTATTGTTCATGTTATTTCTAAATCTATACTTAACCATAATACGATATATCTGACTGATACTTCTTTGTATCCCTAGGCATTTTCTATTTTACCTTAACTGATTGTGGTGTTTAAACCAGGTTTTAGTTATAATAAATTTGTTTCTGCTACAAAACAATAGTTTTCTCCCAGTAGTAAATTCTTTCCCCTCAACCATACTCTCCTACTTTACTCCTGCGTCTCCCTCCACCTACTAATGCATTCAATTTCCCTGATTGCTCTCTAGATGTTTTTTTCTAGGTAAATCCACTAACATTTTGTCTAACTTGTTGTTTGTGCTATGTCCCTATGGCTGATTTCCAGCTTGGTTGCTACTCACCTTGCTATTACCTATTGCTCATTTCTAGGAACAATATTCTGTCATTTATTTGTTCCATATTCATGACCCTTCATCCTTCCATGCTAGGAGAAATAAGGGTAACCATACTAGGATCAATTATCATTGCTCCTAGTATGGTTACCCTTTCCTGATGCTTAACACCCCTCTCCCCCTTCCCATCTACGCCCCACTTTTTTTCCCCTCATTTCCCCCCTCACTCTCCCATTCCCTCATGAATGGTAGTTAAATGGACTGTAACTTGATTAATTTGTACCTGATGATGATGCCTAAGCATTGAAACTGGTTTACACAAATAAATAAGGAAGAATGGAAATATACACTGTGTTCTTCATTTAATGACTTCAATCATCTTTCATGCATTAGGCTCCCAAAGCAGAGTATTAGTGAGTGAAGGAGTGATTCCACATTTTGTTTGCCATGGGTGCAACAAATGTATTTGAAATAAACCTATACATTTCAGTTTCAAAGGCTGGGTTCTAGCCCAGAAGCAGGGGCATTACATAAGAGCAGATTTCATGGACAAAGTTGTGTAGAGGAGAAGGTTCTTGGAGAACCAGTCCCCAATGATCTCTGACACGTATCCTGGTATCAACAAATTTTCATTTGTGGTGAAATTTGTAAGGAGAATGTGTGCTACTGGGACTGTTCACACAAATATTCTGAAAAACATTACCATGACTGACAGCAAGAGCATACTCAAAAAGGAGGGAAGTGGATATATTATGAGCATCAAACTTGGGTCAATAAACCGGCAATGTTTAAAATACCCTCACTATTCATTATCAAGTGTCTAGTTTGACATCAGGCCAGTGCAACACAAATCAAGCAAATCGCTTCTCACTCTCTGAAGAAGAAAAGAAGAAAATTCACAAAAACATGGGAAGGATTGATTCAATGGACAGTATTATCATCAGCTACTGAATTGGCAGGAGAGGAAAAGTTGATAAATTCAGAATATAATTTGCCTTATGTAAAAATTTGAAAGTGTGCATAAAATTCTCCTTCCATTCGCCAATCTTGCTTGATTAGAAGGTTGCAGGCCTAAAGGCGGTTCTATTTTTGATGCAAACCTTGCAGGAATAATGACTTTTATGTCCAATTTGAATATTGGCCACGCCTCTCGCATTTGTTCCAGTGAGAACGATTAGTAGATTAAAATATTTTTTCTTTGGAGATAGTGGAGCGCGGTGGTCTTGTAACACCAGTGGTCTTTGTACCGTATACCTTTCGAAACAAGAAAGAAATGGCATTTTTTCAATCAATGCTGATTTAATAAATACTGACTACTTTACCCATTGACAACACAACCAAAGAAGGAATCGCATGGGGGAGTTTGGGAAAAGCCCGGTATCGGCATCATCGTAATGAAAGAATCCTTAAAGTTCTACAGGGTTCAATTTTCCATCCAGTTGATGTCAGTAAGGATTTTCGTTGCCCCCGACGACGGAGACTCAACCCTTGGCCTCTTGGACCAAGCACTGAGCCCTTATGGTCCTCGTAGTTGTCGTATCCGCCGTCAGTTACTATTTCAAGCACTAAGAAAATCCGTTTCCTTGAAAATACTAGCAATTCTAGTTGCATTCGGATACCCTTAAATTCAACGCCCAACTGAATACTTGAAATGGTGAAGGTTGGACGAAGCTTTCGCTGGTTTTGCAGTCGGAATATTAATATCCGAAGGAAATCTACGTCGGCTAATGCGACTTCGGACCTGGAGATGACGAAATATAATTTTTCTACAATCAACTATGGATCGTAAAAATATGGTAAATCATAAACTCTCGGGAGACAATTATCTTATAATACGCGGGAAATTCATGGTTCAGATATACTGATATGGGTTGACTAACACTTTTTACCATCTTCAGTCAGCCCGTACACCTACTATATATCAAGTCCTCACATGCAAGGGCTAAACGAAAAAATGGTTCAATTATTTATATGAATCTTTGTCATCCGAAAAATTTCTGATGCAATCAATTCATAAAACATTCCTTTTTTCTGTTCCTTTTCGGGGTTACGATCCGTAAAATACATCTGGTTATTATTTAACTACCAATGGTAGTTATGGCTCTACATTAGTAAATGTAGATCAAATTTACTGTTCAACTATGCATGTCCGTTGAAAGCTATTACGCAGGCAGTTCTCTCTTTAGGGAAAAATAATTCTGAAATATTCACTTGACATTCTTTAGATCTTCATTTTTTCTAGAATTGCCATTTCAATTTAGATAATACAAACCACTAAATTGTTATAAAATTATCATGGTCTTGTAAAAACGAATGACGAAGCCTTTGGTTTGATATCTCTTCATTTCCATTTCCTCTCTTCTCATCATCTTTAAATTTCAGTCTCCTTCCGCTTCTCTATTCCTCCTCTTAATGGCAACGGGGAGGATATTATAGGCGTTGTAGTACACCCGTGTGCTAGAACAGGCTCTCATGTTAAAGTTCACGTATATAATACTGTGCTAAGATAATATACGTAACCTGTAATATGTGTAGCTACTATCTTGAATACCCTAGCTCGCCCGTGTGGTACTAGCTTGTAGTTCTACTCCAGGTATTCATGAAAAATAAAAAAGAGTTAAGAGACAATAACTTCTAGTTGTATGTACAGGCCTATATGTGTCTCCAATCGGCTTTGAAACAAAAACGTTGAGGCCATTAAACTCCTGGGAGCAGGCAACGCAGAACTGTGTTTGGAGAAAAGTAGGGGCTCCCTGAAGTTAAACCCACCACTTTCAGACTTGGTCTCGCGGATTTATGAATTGAGAATATGGAAGGCAGTTTCGGGGGAAATGGAGACGCATGCATTGAAATGGGAGATTGTGGAAAATATTGGAATGCGGACTAGGAGGAAATTTTCCTCTTTACCCAATCCCGTCAAAATTGCAGCTTCAATGAGGCTTCGGCCGAATCATATAAAGCCTGAACTTGCTCCGTAAGAGGTAGCTCAGGAGATGAGCAGGGGCACACGTGAGAAATTCAATTCTAAAGAGATAGACAGATTATTTTAAAAAGTGCCTTAAAAAATGAAAACCCTTGTCTTTTTGCCGGCCTCTCCGTTCCTCACTCGCAACTGAGCAGACTGAGACATATACAGGTTGCGGACTTTCCCTCCAATCTATTCCTATTTTCGGCAACATACTCAATAGTTTTTCCCAATTCACTCTAACAAACGCCTTTTCGAAATCTACAAAACAGGCAGATACATCCTGATTGTATTCTAAAATGTATATTCCTCTCAATTAGTGATCTTATTACTTCAATGGCATCAAGCGTGCCTCTCCCCTTCCTAAACCCAAAGTAATCATCCCCTAAGTAATCACTTGCCCTACACTCCATCCTTTTGTTGATGATCCTGAGAGCAAATTTAGCTGCGTGGGATATCAAACGTATTGTCCTATAGTCCTCACATGATCTAGATAAGTCTCAGGATTTATCCAATATAGTATTATAATGGAGTGATAGCTTCAGCCAATCGAACCACCGCGTTTAAATAATTCATTTTTGACTTGAGCGTTTCACTGTCTCCGTCGTGGTGACCACTGGGAAGTCGCCCTTCCAATCACTGCTGTGTCTTCCGCCCAGAGTTCTTCGTTCACTTTCCGATATGCCCTCCGCTGCATCCACCCAGACACTATCTTCGCGTTCTGTTCCATCCTTTCCCGCTCTCGCTCTCCGTTAACCTCTCCTTCCCCTGTCAGTGTTGGTCTCCCTCGTGCCCGCTGGGGTAGTTTTACCCGAAATAGAATTTAATTTCTTTCATTACTTGGCTATGCTACACCGATATTAAATCTCCTTCCTGTTGGTTTGTTCCTCAAATTCAAAATTAAGTGAAAAACTTTCCTTTCGCCCTTGATTAGTATTGGGATATATTTTTTAACTACTACGAAGACCAGAGGATTGGTAAATTTGAGTGGAATTTCTCCGTTCTCCCAGTATAGCATCTTATCCTGAATAATATAGCCTTCAATTAACCTTTTCAGTTCATTGCTATAATCTCACGCAAGAGCCACCCATTTCTTAGATATTGAAATTCGTGCGTAGCCTCAAAGGTTGCTATTACTCTTCCTGGATTATTCAATTACTGTATTAATCATGATGCTATTGGAGTGACTGTATTTGTCTGATTTTTGAAACAGTAAACCTTCTCTTTCGCATTCTCTTATTCTTTGGTATCTCCTGATGTCAACCGTTCCGCCCTGCCCTGGGCGCAACACGCTATGCGATAGGAGGCAATCCTAGTCTGTAATTCTCTTCGTCATGACAAATGGTAATTTGTCCATTCTACTGAATTCAAATGGGAGTCTTTCCTCTATTCATCGTTATATGATAAAACCGGAAAAAGTCAGCATTTCCTATTTTTTTCCCGACACCTGTCACAACACCTGAAGTGCTCAACGATCTTCGCGCAATTCCTTCGCAATCTCTATCGGGAAGTAACAAGGGATGATCTGTGCTTACCGCTAGAGATAAATCGGTTGCCATAATAGTATACACAGAAAAGATGCAAGGAATATATGGAAGCACTGTATGATACAGAACTTAATTCAATAAGTTTATACTTAAAATGGGACCATGGCATAGATGAAGATACCTTAGGTCAAGCCATTCTCGACCAAGAGATAGAAAGAACTTTAAGGGAGATGAAATCAAATAAGGCCGTGGGGTTGACAATAATTCTGCACAACTACTGATATTTTTAGGAAAATTTGGGAGGAAGAGTCTATATGGACTGACTCGCGGTATCTTTCGGGAAAGAATCTGGCCGGAAGACTTTGTGAATAGAGTGATAGTTCCTATTCCCAAAAAAGTAAAGTCTACATGATGTGAGGACCAAATGACAATAAGTTTGGTATCCCACGTAGCTAAAGTTGTTCTCAGGATCATAAAAAAAACGACACGGAGTCGGTCAAATGATTACTTAGGGGATGATTAGTTTGGGTTTGGGAAGGGGAGAGGTACGCGTGATGCCATATCAGTAATGAGATTAATAATCGAGAGGAGTATAGAATATAATGAGAGCATATTTGTCTGCTTCGCAAATTTCCAAAAGGCATTTGATCGAGTGAACTAGGATAGACCAATGAGTACGAGTATATTGCAGAAAATAGGAATATATTTGAGGGACAGAACGCTAATTCGCAATCAGTGCAGTTTCACCTACACGTGGAGGAAATGATTAAAGAGGCATGGGAAGAAGTAGAGGGAGGTATGATAATCGGAGGTGAATACGAAAAATCAGTTAGGTTTGCTGATGACCAAGCCTTAGTTTGTCAGTCAGCCAAGGGGCTGCAAGCATTGCTGAGTGATTTTGGAACTCTGTGAGATAAATAATAATAATAATAATTGGGCCCGTTCGAGCAGGATCGGGCAATTTATTGTTTCAATTTCAGTTTTTTGGGGTGCCTTATGTTTAAACCCCCAATACAATTTCGTTAATTTTACAAAATACAAAATATGAGTTACATGCAACATCCTTTCCGTTACTCTCCCCGTTCTTACTTTATCTTTTGTTGATAAATCTGTCCAATATTTTCCTAATCGGTTCCTCATGTAGGAATATGGGATGAGAATCAGCATTAATGAAACAAGGTTATACATACAGCGTGGCCCATTTTCATGTTACGAATGCTATTAAAAAATCACGCCGTCAAATTAGAGCACCTTTGGCACGATTATATGCTCATCCATTTAGCCTGGATGTGCGTAAGTTGTTTATTATTATTTTTAAATAATCTACCGGTTAAGGTATGTTTTGCATGGACTCAATTATCAAATATTGATTTTGTGGATCCTAACAACACGCAATCCAGTATCCTATTCCACATCAGGTCCCCCTTCATCTCCGAGTACTTTCTTGTTTCCTTTATCCCGTTAAACATCCCTATCCTGTTCCTGCCCTTCCTCGTTTGCCTAACATTCTCCCCTATTACAGTCTTCAACATCCCACTGCCGGTTAGAACCCCCTTCATCCAATTTTCCTGCCTCCATAGTAATTCTCCCAGTAAACCCCTCCCTTCGCCCACCATACCAAGTACTTCCTCATTTGTTTTCTTCTCTGTTCAATTCACCTTCTCCATTCTTCTCCGCACCCACATTTAAAATCCTCCAGTCTACGTCTATCCTCCTGCTTCAATGATCACGTTTCCGCGCCGTACATAGCTACGCCTTATATCAAAATTTGCACGAGTCTTTTCTTGGTATCCCTACTCAATGTCTCAGTCAAAACTCTCCCCCTGTGAAAGCCTCTTTGCCTAGCGCATTGTTCTTCTTACGTCCCTACTACTTTGACCGTGTTGGTACAAAACACTTCTGAGATACGTAAACTGTTTTACCTGCTCTAGTTTTTTCC
Source organism: Hetaerina americana (assembly GCF_022747635.1). Classification (NCBI taxonomy): domain Eukaryota; kingdom Metazoa; phylum Arthropoda; class Insecta; order Odonata; family Calopterygidae; genus Hetaerina; species Hetaerina americana. The sequence continues at coordinate 68,616 of NW_027286876.1, forward strand.
ATCCTACTTTAATATAAATCTTAGCCTTTTTCTTTCTAGAGAATCGCATTACCTTTGTTGAATCAATATATATTCTCATCCCATATCTGCCGCACTGAATTATCATTTCACTCAGCAATGCTTGCAACCCCTTGGTTGACTGACGAATCAGAGCTTGGTCATCAGCAAACCTAACTGATTAAAGCTAAGGTTATGCAACTTTCAAGAAAGAAAAAAGCCAAGCTAACCATTAAAATAGGAGGGCAAAAACTAGAGTGGGTGGAACAGTTAATGTGTCTTGGAAGTGTTTTGGACCAAAGTGGTCAAGTAATAATAATTCAAGGAAAAGAATTGCAGGATGCAAAGAAGCTTTCCCAAGGAGGAGGGATGACAGGGATGTTGATTAAGGATGTTAAGAAAATCCTCGTCGATGTACTTTGATATGGAGTGTATGTCATGGAAACGTGGCGTTGGTAGCAGAATAATAGAAGTAGATTGGAGGCTTTTGAAATGTGGGTTTGGAAGAGGATGGAGAAGGTGAAATGGACCGAAAAGAAAACAAGTGAAGAAGTGCTAGGTATGGTGGGTGAGAATAGGGGATTGTTGGGGGAATCCTAAGGAGTAAGGAGATATGGATGAAGCCAGTGATGAATGATCGGTTGGGTGTTGAAGACTGTAATGGAGGAGATAATTTTAAGCTAACATGGAAAGGGCAGGAATTATATAGTGATGTTCGACGGGCTGAAGGAAGAACACAAAGATGAAGAGGGACTTGATGCGGTGATGTTGAATGCTCCATTGTGTTTTCTCGGTAGATATTTAGTTGCTAGCTGAGTCTCAGGAATACCTACCTTAACGTATACATTACCTAATAACAAAAATTATTCGTGATTAACCGTTTAAGGTAGGTTTTGAATTGACACATTCACGGAATAAATAGCTCGTCTCTCCTAAAAATCACATTTCCACATCCTATTCTGCTATAAAATTAGTACACTTTGTCGGAGACTGATAAATGTTGAGTAAACAACCGACTGTCATGAATGGAAATCCGATTCGTACTAAAGAAAGCCAGTCGAATAGCCAACGTGTTACTTGGACCCGAGGGAGTGAATTTTGTCTACTCAAGGAAGATCTAAAGGGAGCAGTTATTCAATCGATTCAATAAAAATCCCGTGAAAGCCTAAATTAGCAGGCCTAAGATTTAAAGGAATGGAAAAATACCCAAGGCGTCTTATAAAGGTTCACTCCTTTAGAGTGAGCATATCTTAAAAGACATTTGCTCTCTGAATAGAAAATTGGAATACTTTTAATCGTCCATATAATGCCATTTTTCCAAGATGTTGTGTTCATGGTTATCTTGATGATGCTATTCAGCAATTTCAATTTTTTCAATAATGTCAGCATATTGTTTTCTTCGATCGCAGTTTTTTATAGAAATCGTGAGAAACGAATTGTTTTTTGCTTATCAATGAATCTGCACACCTAAAAAATGAACATTGGGATTTCAATCAATGTGTTTTCAGCAATTTCTCCGACGTTATTTTGTCATTCCTCCATCTCCCTCGTTCAACCTTCTATTGCCCCACGCCATCCTCCTAAAGCCCACCCTAATCGGTCAGCCGAATTAACTTATTCAGATTTTAAATATATTCATTGATTCTTCAGAACAATAATTTAGTCAGATTTCTATATATTCCGTTTCTATGCGGAACAAGAAACGATATAAAAATCATAAATATAAAATAATCAGAACACTCTCCAAAAAGGAACGGTGGGAGTCTTATCTAGGCGATGGAGGATGAGATTTGAACGCGCGAAAAGTTCGGAGTCACCGCAGGTCGTACCCACGACTAGGGACCTAAGGTTGACCTGTGAATTGGCCTGTAGATGGAAGGGGAGGAGGTAAATGCGAGTGAACGATGCCCCGTTTGCTTTTTGTGGGCAACCGTTTCGATCTCTGGGGAAGGCCACCTTCCACCTCTGGGCGCGCCTTCAACCCCCCCTCCAATCACCAAACTCTCTCTCCCTTGCAAACACCGCTGACACGGCGACCAGCCCACTCGCCGCTGTCTTCCTTGGTTTTGGCTAACCCCATCTCCACCCTCAACCCCAGTTAACCGCCTGCGCTCGCTGATCCTCCTCCTACCACCATCGGTACATCCATTTTACCTCCTCCCAACGAAACCCCCCCATTTTTCATTCTAGCGCCCATACTTTACTTCCCCTCCCGCCCACCCCTTTCCCCGAGCTGCTCCCTTTATAAAGGCGCGCACATCACTTTTTAAACCTTTCAGTTCGTACCAATGCTGTTTGAAGGAAGGCGTTCGTGTTAGCTCCCGTAAGTTTTAGCCGGAAACATCGTATTTGCCACCTGGGCAGAAGAGTGTAGGGGCCTTCATCCTTCGGAGAAGAGGTAAGTGATTGAATTGCCTATATTTAGTAATTGCCTCCAAATTTCAAATCCTACTTTACGAGATTGATATAAATATAATCATTAGACTAATAAATTTTATTCCTATTTTGACTTTTTATTTTTCTGCTGTTCATTGATAATTTTTTCTTTTTTAGAGGTGAAAATACACTTAACACTCCACTCATTGTACATTGACCATAATCCACCTTTGTAGATCGTAGATGGTTCGCATTATTTTTCGGCTTGTCGTGTGTTGTTAGGTTTTCATTAAGAGATTTTCTTCAAAGTCAACTATCGAATCTCTTTTGAACAAATAGGTTAAATTTGAAGTAACTTATGTTGGTTGTTCCGGAATGCGGCTTCGTTAAAATTGGCATTTTCTTTACTCGCTGAAATGCATTCGGGGTTTCACTCAACCAGGTTCCGAATCACCAGCTCAGAATGTCCACTCTGTTAACTAGTTGGGTTAAAATTGTTTCTTTCCCTACGCCGTCTGTTCTCATTTCTCTCGTACATTTCAATGAACAATTTTCGTAGAAACCACTTTCACAGTCAACTGCGCCCTCTGCCGTCGCAGTCCGCACGTGCATTGATAGGGCTTTCGGAATTCTTTTTGAATATCAAGCAGATCATCTTTCATTTCCATTATTCCTAAAGTTCGAATAGTTTTTCAAACTGAATTTAAACCCCAGGAATGAATTTTCTCAATCTAAAATCGCTGGTTTCCGCCTGGATTGTCAATTGCCAGTTTATCGCATATCTTAGCCAATTGTATCTCGGTTGGATTATCTTTACTATTCCAATACTACTTCAAGACTACTAGTCGGACAAACCATTACTTCATCAGTTAAAAAAGTCAATTGATTTATCCAATAAAGTATTATAAAGGAGTTACCCCGGCAATGGCTTCAGTCAATCATACAACAACATCCAAATATTACTTATCTTACTTGAGAGTACACTAGCATTTCGCTGTCGTCGTCGTGGTGACTGTTGGGAAGTCTCGGTTCCCATCACTGCCGTGTTTCTTCCTTCACTTTGCACTATGCCCTCGGCCCATGTCCGCTACTTCCACCCCCAAACTACCTTCGCGTTCCCTCTCTCCTTTCCCGCTCTCGCTCTGCGTTAGCCTATTCTTCTCCTGTCAGTGTTGGTCTCCCCCTGGCCCGCTGTGACAGTTACACGGGAAAAAATTAATTTCTTTCATTACTTGACTATGCTACAGCGAAATTAAACCTCCTTCCTGTTGGTTTTTTCTCGAAATCAAAATGAAGTGAAACACTTTCCTTTTCCATCGATAAGTGTTGGCATATTTTTTCATTACTAGGAAAACCAAATTAGCAAATTTGAGTGGAGCTTATTCCTTCTTCCAGTGAAATATATTAACGTGAATAATAGAGCCCTCAATTCACTTTTTCAGTTCATCGCTATAATCTCGCGCAAGAGCCACCTATTGCTTAGATATTGAAATTCTTGCGTAACCTTAATGGTTGCTAATACTCTTCCTAGCTTCTTCATTACTGTTCTTCATAGAATCTTCATTACTGTATTAATCATGATGCCATTTGAGTGACTGTATTTGTCTATTGTTTGAAATTGTATACCTTTCCTTTCGAATTCTTATCCTTTGGTATCTCCTGATGTCAATCGTTCCGCCCTGCCTCGGGCGCTAAATGATATGGGATAGGAGGAAATCCTAGTCTGTAATCCTCTCGGTCATGACCAATGGTAGCTTGTCGATTCTACTCAATTCAAATAGGAGAGTCCTTCCTCTTTTCATCGTTATATGATAAAACCGGGAAAATTTTCCATTTTCTATTTTTTCTCCCGACACCCGTCTATTCCATTCTTCCTGTTCACTCCCATCGGCACCGAACGGGAAAAGCCAAAGACTCACCTTTTACATTGTCATTCATGCTTTCTGCACGCAAAATGGTACGTCAATAATAATGTAGACTTGCATACTAGAACAATCTGCTCTAGGCATTCGCTAACACGATACAATGAACACAAAATCGCTAAGCATACACTCCCGGAGGTCTCCAATTCCTGAGCTGAAAAGGCATCTCTCACGCCTCCATCGTTGGATAACTCCAGTGTTGGCCCCAAGAGCAGTGGTGATGGTGTTGTGATGTGTGGTGCATGGTCATTATGGTGTGTTCGTTGTGCATAGTGCTTGTGTGATATGCGTGTGCACCGAGGGATCGCCGATGGAGAGAGATCTGCCGCCGGTGGACCTTGCAGTTTGGCAAAGGTAGGGAGTCGTCTCCTCTCCCCCCCCACCTCGTGCATCACAGGTTCAGTGTGTAGGTGTCCCCCTAGCATGAGACAAGGCCTCCACCCCCGCGGTAGGGCCCCCGACGGGGCTTAAGGGACGCAACCAGCGCACTTAGAGAAATGGGGGGTGAATTAAAGTGACTTATAGCAATTCAAGTAGGTAGGACATTTAACGTGACTTGGGTGTGATATTAATTTAGTAATAGCTTACACTTAGTGTGATGAACACATTATCGTAATGTTTGCACACAATTGGCGTGCCTAATATGTTATCGTATCATGAATTATATCCAATGTCTTTAGATTTAGTCATTTAACAAAGTATTATATACAAGTGGACCGTAGTTAATATTTTGTTAAATTGCATCATTCCATCGCTCTCTTTCTGCCTATTCCATCATGAATCCTTCTTCATGTTCCTTTCACTGAACATTTTCCGAAGGCAGCGGTTTCCCGTTTAGAGGGACCGCTGTAACATGGTACCAGTAGGACGTCCCTCTCTGCAGATCCGTGGGATTTGTGTGAGGGGCGTGATGGACCGGCCATCGGCCTTCGTTTTCACCTTTGAACGAATGCCGGAAAATGGGTTCCAACGAGCTGTGCATGATACCTCTTTGGGTCAGCAACAGGAAACTCGTGCAATCCTCCTCTCTTCTTCCTTCCTTTTTAAGCCTTACTCGTTACATTTTCGTTGTATTAATCAGAGTACGTTATTCACCCCTTTGACGGTTAAGCTTATTCCCGTAAAACAAATTGGTTTGTTTTCATTAATTCCGCAAACAATTCCGTGCCCCTTCATTATGGTAGTGCAATATTGAGAAAAGTTTTTTACTTCCATATTTACCATTGCACGTGGATGATTTTTTCAGTAGGTTTTTCCTTAGCTATCAAATTTTATCGGCTAATAAATAATCACTATTAACAAGTTCATAATTTACGCAAGCTAAATTTTTTTTAGAAAGTGTCTGAACTTTTTACTTCAGCATCAGTCAATTAAATTGCTTCTGGTGTTAGCTTTGAAATACTGTCGAGTAGTCGAAAATGCTGATTGTTCTTCGTAAATTTTTAATAATTTGATAGCCTCTTACCATTTCTGCGACTCTATTTCAGAGTATAATTGGAGAAATATTCTAGCCTATAAAATCGGTACTCATTCGAGCATATTTTCAAATTCCGTATCTGTTGTAAACTAAATTGAACAGGGGCCATAAATAGTACTTTTCGACTATTAAATTTTATACTGCCTGTACCTGAAACTTTTTTCCACACAGGTTTACATTCCTGGAAATACGACGATGTTTATGGTTTGTTTTTTTCTTTTTGACGCGTTCTCCTCTCATAGGCTAGTAAACTTAATCCGTCGTTATATGGTTACCTATCCATGAGCGATTAAACCTTCTTCATTAAATTACGTCCACTGCCTTCTCGGAATCTGCAATCCCTTGACGCATTTCCAGATGTCATAAATTTCATGAAGACGACCCTAATTACTATTTTACATATTCCGTTGCATTAAGTTGTGTTTTGAACAATTGCTGGACATATAGTGAACACTTGGAAAACGTACGCTCCTACAAAATCAAATCTTCTCCAGATAGCGACTCTCTGGAGGTACCTGGAATGGAATTAACGGCAGTTACCTCAAATAAAGAAATTTACCGACTAATCAGGGCACTTTTAAATGAATTAATACCATAGATAAGGTACACTTTCGTAAAATCATTTAAACTGCTTTCAGGTAACGCCTTGGCCATAAATTATGCCAACCAGAATTTTCCTCTTTGGCACATTAAAAACGATTCACTCGACACGGAGATGAAATCATTCAGAAATAACTAGCTGACAATCGTATAGCTCTGTTGACAAAATCCATACTGATCACATTTGCCTCAAATATGCAATCGGTGCGAAACATGGGCATTTGGAGCACCACTTAGTGTATACCAGACGGTATCCCGGAATATATGGTACTGTAGAGGAGCCAGCAAACTGCTCTCTGAAATTCGTTTCATGGTGCCGTAAACTGGGACTCCTCGGGTTGAACTGATGCAGCACTCCCGTCGGAAAACATTGGGGAACCGCTGTCAAATTGTTGCTGCTTATTACAATAATTTAAGTTCAACAAAAGGGGGTTTCCCAAACTGTTTATTGTCAACATCTAATTTACTCTTACTTCTTTTGTATCGTAACGTTTGTCATTTTACACTAAAATGTCATTGATTTACATTGAGGAATCACAACTAAAATCTGCCCAATTGAATTAGTTTCGGATTATCCTACAAGCAAACATTCATTCCAAACCATATTAAATTTCATTTTTTATAAATTTGGTGTTTTCTATCGTTCCACTCACCTTAGAGTAAGCATTTGTTTCAATAAAACTGCTGCAAGATCTGTGAAACATTTAATTTGGTAACCTCAAGCGCACCACTTCTAATTTTTACTTTCATCGGAATGATTTCCATGTGTTCTTCAAATGGTCCTTAATTCCGGCGAAGTGCGTTGAACCGCATTTCAAGGCCTGCCGAAAAAATTGCAGTAACTAAAAAATATACCGATATATATACTCATCGTTTTGTGGTGTCAACTGCCGTCATGATTTAAATTAGATTATTGTTAACGCACAATGAAATATTAAATAAAACTTAACAGGCCAAATTTATCCCAAAGTTATGTTGTAGACTTTGTGTTCACATTATGACGGTAAAGTTGCCAATTAGCAAAAAAAAATTGGAATTGATTTATTGAAACAAACGAATCCTATTATTTAACGATAAACAATAACTTCAGATATATAAAATTGATAAATTGGAAAGCATTTTCTCGAGAAATTTTATTCAGGATTTACTTATACAGCTAAGAATATAAGCAGAAGCTTAACACGAGCGTGCACTCATATTAGAAGTTATGAGATCGAATCTGATAGTTTTTACGAAACCGTTACAGCAGATGGATGCCATTAGGATTCCGGAACGCCGGTAGAGGGTGTTGGTGCCAAGAAATAGCTCTAAAACTAGAAAAGGCAAAATGAATTGAAAGAATTGCATTTTTGAAAACGGTTGAGCAGATGGGTCCTAACGGCATAGCGAGAGGATGGGCGTACGGCTACTTCGCCTCAGTGGAACCGAAGTGGTTGTACACGATAATTTGTTACCTGTACTTCATTGCTACACAACGAATCGAGTTGTGAAGCTCTTTGCATTTAGCAACGAATGAGGGTTCCTCGATCGTAAATGACGAAAGATGTTAAAGATACTTCCAATCGGATCTCACCCTCGAAAGGAATTAAACACACTGTCTCAAGCCTCATAAAATGGTCAGAGAAAATAACCCGAATTTGAAAAAGCAGTCAACCCTGTTATCGATTTTGTTATTTTTTACGACGGGGATTCAGCTCCCTTATCAAAGGTCATTAAATAATATGAGAATATTGCTATGGTAACTTCGAAGCCTTAAACTTAATTCCAGCAATCCATTAGTGGAGAACGGATTTTGGAAATAAATGACAAATTTCAATTCTGAAAAAGATAAAAGATATCGCTTCATGGGAAAAAAGTTTAACGAGCATATAAGCATAACTAAATGTCAACGGAAACCTCTTGTCTGACAGAAACACAGGGAATAACAATGTCCACATTGAGAATAATTAGCGAAAAGTAGTTAAAAGTAGGTATTCGATAGCATTTGTCCCACAAATGATCAAATTTGAAGATTAGGTAGGATTTTCCATGAGAACGCTGGAATAGATTGGATTGGTGAGATTTGAACATAATACTATCCGAACGATGGCTATGCTGTTGCAAAGAGCTGAGGCGATAAAAGCATAAGATTCAAATTCTTGATCAATCGGACAACAACGGAAAAACGCTTACTTTTGGAGTGTTACGACGAATACTTGAAGGAAAATCATGCCGCGCGAGTCGTTCATCTACGTGCCACTGGATAACATTGGATGTTTCTCTACATGCCATTTATAGTTGCGAATTGAAAATTCAGATTTGCTATTATGAAATGCATAATTCAGTACTATTCCTACTATGACGTATATGCTATGGTATTTATCTCAACTGAACCGTCGAACAGCATTAACACACACATAAGGTATTAAAAGGGTTCCTTTTACTTCACCTCCCACCATGAACTTGGCTTCTTCCTTAATGTGGCAATGGAAGTTGATTTTTTTTTATTTTCAGCTGATTTTCGGGTGTTAAATATGGAAATTGGAAGGTGTAGTATGCGGGTGCCTTGGAGATGGAGGGCGGCGACGGAGCTGCATGAGATGGGCGTACGATGGCGATAGAAGAAAGCACCACGGTTGACTCCTCAGGTGAAGGTGTGGGGTATAAGCACCAAATTTAATTTGCAGGAATAAATAATCCACGAAGTGTGAAGTGAAGGAGACTTTGTTATCTAGGAGGAGTTAAATGAAACACGGAATTTTGAAACTTATCAAAAATATTTTGCAAATATATTATAGAAACCTTGCGTGGTCGTATTTTATCTACTTAAACATCGCGTCACATATAATGCGCTTAAAATCGCCTTGAATGAACAGCCCAAGGTGTATTTTTAAAATAAGGTAATAGGAAAGAGGTGGAAAAATTTAAATTTACCGTCGTACCTCTTCGAATCGGTTAAACTAAATTCAAATAAACTTTAAAACGAGATACATACACAATCAAAGCAAAAGCTCTGGAGTTAATACCAACAATGGCCGATTCCTTAACTGTCAAGTAACTTCGTCCATTAGTGTCTTATATAAATCCGGATTTCCTCTTTGGTCAACTAAATTGATATCTGGTAATGCATCACGGAAACCAGCGGTCGAAACCCGCTTACCGGTAATAGTACTTCGATCTGGTAGATCGATGGGATCACTATGAGGCAAGCCTTATTGAAAATATTTAGAGCGAACATACAGGTATAGCTAACAAGTGAATGAAAACATAAAATTATCAAATGAGAAGGAAAAAATGAACGTGAGGTGGGGTTACGCAAAGAGTGAAATGGACGCCCTTAGCAGGAGAGTGAAAGCACTGCCAGGAAGATAGGAGAGTCGATCCAGACTAGACAGTGTGGCAGGAAAATTAATGCACCAAAAATAGAGAAAGAGTACACGTACTAGCTATAATTTAAAGAAGGCAGGCGAAAATATTTGGATGTTAAAAGTATGATGTTGAGGAGGATAGCTTAGCTCCAGGCATACTTATTTGCAGGATGGAAGGACAGTTCGCAGAAATGAAATCAAAACTTTTGGGATTGGTTAATATTCCTGTGCAGCCTGTAGTTAATGGGTCAAACGATTTGTGAGAAATGGGAAGAAAAAATTACACATTAAAATTAAGGTTTATTAAAAACAGGAGATAGAACAATGTACCAATCTTGTGTTTTGGAACAAGTTGGTTAAGAAGTACAAATATGAGAAAAAGGATGTCATATGACATTGTATCTATTGGAGACTTTTAGGGATGTGCTTATCAAGGAGAATGTAAATAGAGAAATAGACTAAAATGAATATTTAATATTTAAGATGAGGAACCTGAAAGGCTTCGGGAGGAATCTAAAAAATGCCGGAAAAGTGGTTGCACAATGTTCTGTTTGTCAAGCCAGTTGGGGTAGAAAGTACGCGGAATTGATGGACTTATGGTAGGGTAAGGGCAGCTTAGAAATGAAGCAGTACCTAGTCCATGTCGCCGCCCAAGACATTTAAGGCCTTTGCAGCTCCCTCAGTGACGAGCAGATGCTGTGCGGATTATCTTTCTTCCATTTAATTTCATTCCTTAATTGTAGTTTTAATTTATTTCATTTTTCCATTTTTCATAATATTCCTGAAATGGGGAATATTATAATGTTTTAATACTGTCTTTTCGAAAAGTCAACCTACCTCTTACCTCTGCCCTTATCCTAGGGTAAGGGCAGCTTAGAAATGAAGCAGTACTCCTAGAAACTTCAGCCACGGGACTCCTGATTTGCATAGCTCAGCCATCTTTAATTTCATTACTCTTGGATAGCACATGTTTCATAATTTCAAATACGTATATTTCATTAATATAGAATAATCATTAAACAAATATCAATGCAGTTAGACCTCAACGAGAATAATAAATGTCTAAGACGAAAATGTCTAAGAAGAAATGGCGAAATATAAGGCTAGGTTTAACAAGATGAACATTAAAATCTTAATATAATATTTCAAGTGGAAGTTCATAATTTTTGTTCGTGTTTGTTTCTAGAACTCCTCATATCGTTTTCTTTCGCCGTGGAAAATATTTTCGAGTTGGTACAAAAATGAAAAATTTTACAAAGCGTTTCTAAACCTGAGAGTAATTAATCGCGGGTAATGGTGAGGAATTGAATGATGTAGGCTTGTTTCGATCAAGTTTACAAGCCTCTAGGTAAAGGACTGCGAGGTTTCAGGAGAATTTTGATCAGAATTTACTATGCTGAGAGAGGCCAGTGCTGCAGCGTGTTGTCCGACTTGAACCATGGGGGATAAAATCGAAAAGACAGCATAGCCCTTAGGGCTTCAGCAGGACGACGACTAGAAGACGTTCTTTGTATATCCAATTTCAAATTCAATTATACATAATGATGAACACAGGTGCCCTCTAAAGGTGGCTGTAAACAATAAACGATACAAGGAAACAAAGATTTGAATTGTTGAATGCATGTTATATTCCGGGGGTAGGCGGACATTCAAGTGTTGGGCAATTTGGTGTCTTTGACCAAGACTCGTCTTGCGTAAAACACGATTGCACCCCTCCAGTATACCCACCATTAGATGCCTGCTCTGCTTTTTACTTTTCATTCAACAATTTTATAAACTACTTCGTTGTCCTCTTTAATATTGGAAACTCTTATAATATAGGTGATAATTTAATTTTTCTTGGGTCATTATTTTATGGAACTTTATATATTATTATTATTATACTTTTATTCAATGGCCAGGGTTGAAAAAATGTTTAAAATGGAAATGAATGCGAAAATTTATTAGCAGACCACTAAGCAAATACAAGAAAATTCATTCTCATAACTGAAGTATTGATTGGCCAAAAATTCATTCCACCTCGCAAAGACGCTATTGGCGTAGCAGCGTGCGGTACATGAATTAAACGGTTTACCGAGTTAATGTTTTCAAGATTCTTCCAAAGTAAATTTTATGAGAAGTCCGCATGAAGAGTTGACTGAAGCTCGCATCGAAACGTAAATGGATTAAAGACAATGATGGAGGGCTGATTGTACTCATCCCTGGAAAAACAAGCAAATATATATCATTTACATTATTTTTTGAATGATTAAATCTATACAATGGGGGCCCCGTTGGAAATTTTCATTTTATGCCCTTGATTATGCCTTGTCATTATTATTTTGACGGCTCCTTTGTTTCTTTGGCATAAACCGACCGAGCATTAAGTAAATGTAATTGAATGCCGATCTGGATAATCAAAGTGAAAAGCAACGGATAAGAGTCCCATGTATTCTGCGCCAGTTGCTTTCATATGCCAAATGAGGTAATCTAAAATGAACTAATTAACTTGCCAGCTTTTTTCTGTACTATACAAGCTGAACTTTTAATCCACATTTTGTGGTGGTGATTACTGTAGTTTAAAAGTGGTGGCAATGAATTACTTGATCTCATCTTCATTCTGATGCTGTCTGATAAATCTAGCTTGATTACCATCCTGGCACGCTATCATGACCCTTTTCCCATACCTCCTTTACTCTGTCTATTGTGGACAAATATGGACGCAGCTGCACCTTTTTTCCCTCTAATCACTGAATTGTATCCCATATCATCGTTCATAAATTGTGGCTTCAGATTACTCCTGGAACTTCCTCCTTCAACATTTTCTTCAACTCCTAATTGCTATACTCCACCTAAAGCTCACTCAAACAAAGATGTCAATTGCCCCCTTCATTTATTTAAGGCTGTTCTTCTCATTAGTAATACATAACCATCACTTCATTTTCAGTTTATGCTTAAGATGACGTTCGACTACGTAATGAGTGCAATCTACCTTACACTTACCATAGTTTTACTATTTCTATGCAGGATGATGACTTTTTCCATTTTTTTGTGCAGTTTTTCATCTACTCAGTTCAGTCTTTCAATATAATTAATTAAAATGTATGCCACACATTTTTATTGCCAACTCCGTGAATCTACAGAAATAGAGATCTTTCCATGCATATGTTCCTTGGCAGCTGCATTGTGCAACAGAACTGCATGCATATGTTTTTTGTTCCAAAAGTATGTTACTCTTTCAAGTATCCATATTTCACTACCTTGCTGTTCCTTTTATCCAATTTGCTTTTCATTAAATCCGGAACGATCTTCATTCGTTCTGCTTGCACTAAATTTTTAATGTTTTAGTGGTAACTTTTCTAAATGTTGATAGTCATGGAGGAAATAATACAAGGAACAATTCTCATTATCGGTATCACAAACCTTTATTTGTCCCAAAAATGTTTCAGTTGTGAACTGGTACAGGCATATTCTATGGAAAAATAATGTATTGATTAATAATGTCATGGTCCAACCAGTCATTGAACAATTAGAGATGTGAATTGCCTCTTCCTTTAATTTAAATCATTACTTTGACCAAACCAGCTTGCTTAGAACTACTCCTCCCTCTTGCTGTAAGGCTCCAAGGGGCCGCGAGTGATGTGGGCTAGGGGCGAGCAAATGTGCGGAAACCTCTGGATGCAGCTACTGGGAGAAAAGTGTGAAGCCCACTAACTTGCTTGGAGGGCAGCCATCTCCTTCCCTCCACCAGTGCTCGGGTTTCCACTGCTCCCCTCGGGCGATGTCGTGCTTATGGTCGCCGTCCAGAAATCGGCTGTGCTTGGAGACGTGCGTGTGCAGCGCTGACCTTCATCCGTCTTTCCATTAAAAATTGCTGTTAACCAAGATCCAATGAATTATGTTTGCAATCCAATGAATTATGTTTGCAATCCAATGAATTATGTTTGCAATCCAATGAATTATGAATGCATTATGTTCATACTTATTTCAGTCAGTGTAAATAAATGTATTAAAAGAATGCAAGAGATGAAATAAATTTGATGAAAAAACTCTAAACCAGTCTGCACTATACATTCGTAATCACCTTCGAAGTAACTGCAGAAAAGTGTTTGCCCAAGGACATTCAAGAACTTGGTGAGTTGTAACCTTCACTCGAAATTTTGACTTCATTCAAATTACTTAGCCTGACGAAGTCTAAATTGCGAGCTAAGGTTACGACTTATGTGAAATCCTTCATCCTTGAACTTTAGACAGCCTACCAAATTTTTGGAATTTTATGATGGTAAGTAAGCATGTTGGGGATACTATGAATCATGGAATACTCACGAGCTTTTGAATGACCTTGAAAAATCCAAGAAAAAAATTGGCATAGGTTCCCTTTAGACAGTAGGGGGAACCCTCAGAGGGTCCATTCACCTCGGGTATGTCGCAGTCAGGGTTACCAAGCCCACCCACCACCCTTATACCCCAGGTCGGGTGCTTGATTCTTGACTTCGAGATACTACGTTCCGGCGATTATTTTTAAATATTCTCAGCATACATTTATTACTTAATGAACGCAATCAACACTCACACTATTGAGTAGCAAATTATTTTCTCCAAGAAACCATTACATCAAATTTTAAGAATTCTTTAATACAAATCCTTGGTCTATGCTAACCGATCATAAAGCTCTTCGCGGCTTAAAATCTGTGCTACTATATTTCCGATTGCTACACACTTCCTGGACGCAATCTGTTTAAGAGTAATGTCTAAGAGTAGGGCTCTTCTGAACTTAAAATATTTTTCTATATCTGATCCCCATGGACTGCTTCCAAATTTATTGTCACCATCATTAGTTCACGACTTATTCTTTTCTTCCTTCAGCCCACTAAAAATCTTTGAACAAAACAGCAATACACTCTCTTAAGGACTTACAGAACATATGCTCCTTCCCCTGGACTGGAGGCTTTTGCCGCTCTTTCTCTAGTCTTTATGGTCTTTGCAAATTTTAACCTCCCGATTTTCTAGGAAGTGGACATTTTACTTTTTGCCACAATACCCTTTAATTATTCATCCATTTGGATACTCTGTTCTTCTCTTCTGTTTTTTATTCTATTGAAATTATAATTTCTTGAAATGCACCTTGAGCTAATGAACATAACGAATTTATAAAATATCTGAATGAGTTTTTCCTGCTTAATGTTACAATAAAAAGTAAGGGGCTCACTACTTTTGTCACCCTTCCTTTCATTCAAAAATAAATACTATTTGGCTGATTTCATTTTTTATCACAACCGTTGAATTTATCTCTCTTCTGCTACCAAATTTGTCATTTTTCTATGGAAGTTATTTGAACTGATAATAGTTTCTTTTGTACTTTCCGATTTAGCAAACTTGCTGGGCAATTAGATTTTGCTCTGCTTGGAAGAATTTAAAAAAAAAGATGAGAAAAGAAAATGGAAGGACATGAATACAGAGTTTAAGAATTAATTAAGCTGGTTACAAAGTGAGCAAAACAAGCATGGTGGAAGATGCGGTGTGAAGGCTACGGAGTTAATGTAAAATTGGTGCCCTATACAGGAATGTTAAATTACTGTTCGGCAGAAAGAAGGGAAAATCTGTGTTAACTGAGGAGGCAGGAAAACTATTATTAAGACCAAAACAAAGACGTTACTTTAGCAGGTTATCTTTCATTTTTTTCAACACTCAGCCTCCAATGCCTTGTCGACTGTTCATGCGCACTTCTCATAAAATTGAGCTTGGAAGAATCTGGCAAACAATCAACTCGGTAAACATTATCATTCAATTTCCGAAAGGCTAAAGATATTTTAGCCTTCCAGCACTTAATTTATTTCAATGTCTGTTACTTAGCGATCTGCTTATACATTTTTCAATTCATTTCCATTTTAAACATGTTTTTCAACCCCGGCGATAGATACATGTAAATACATGAAAATTTTAAAATATATACTTTTCTAGCAAGTGTAATAATGTATATGAAGGTAGCAGATGATTGCATTTGCGAGTTTTCGAACCGAAGACATACTTGCCGCGGAAGAATATCACAGAATGATTCACTGTCTATAGCTCACGACTATGGTCGTGCGTGATTACAATTATAGGATTGAGGGAGGACAAAATATCCGTGAAAATGGAATTCAAGCATTTTAAAGTCCTCGCCCACTTCTGCGTTTCCCTACTTTTGAAATATGAAACTACACCAATCTGATAAGATCTATCTGCTACATTTTACCCTGAAAAGTGCTACCATTTAGTCCATATAAACACATCCTTCCTATTTTATCTTACACTTACATGGCTGCACAGGAATATGAATCAATCCCAAAATCTTTATTTGATTTCACTTCTGCTAACTGTCCTTCCATCCTGCAAACAAGTATGCCTGGACGTAATATATCCTCCTCAATATCCCACTTTCGACACCGAAATACTTATGCCTGATTAGCAATAGTAATTCGGGTTGCGAATGAATCAGTTGAATGATCGATCATTAGAAATAAGATGAAGTTCATTTTTAGTGAATAAGAGTATATATCAATGTGGATCACTATGAAGCAGGCCATATTGAAATTTTTAGAGCGAACATACAGCTATAGCCAACAAGTGAATGAAAACATAAAATTAACAAATGATAGGGAAAAATGAACATGGGGTGGGGTTACCCAAAGAGTGAAATGGACGCGCTTCACAGGACAGTGAAGGCACTGTCAGGAAGAAAGGGCAGTCAATCCAGACAAAACAATGTGGCGGGAAAATTATTGCACCAAGAAATCTGCAAATAATAGAGAAAGATTACACTAAGTAGCTATAATTTAAAGAAGGCAGGGCACAAATGAATTAAACATGAAAAATTTGGGTGATTAAAAAACTGAACGAAAACACGAATTAACAGAAAAATGAAACACTTAAATTGAGACAGGAATGGTTGGCAGGTCAAGCTATGCGGCAACAAAGAAAATATTAGCATACTTTCAGCAAGATACTGGAAAATCGGACATCGCCGAACACATCGTCGGCCGAGACCACGCCATCGAGATCCGCCTTCAAAAGAAAAATTTCAATAGGGATTCAGGTTTTCATTTGAGCAGTACCTGGAAACCTATTCTGAAATGCATCAGGGAAACTAGGCAGAACGCTCGGCCAATCACGAGGCGCCCCGACAATGGTGGGTCTGGGGACCAATCAGATGACACCTGAGCCGTGGAGACGGGTAAATAAATAAATATATTTGAAACTTTTTGGCGGAACGGCAATCAGCCCTGATGACGATGACCGAGTCGGGAATCGAAACGTCGGCAGCTATGGAGCCATTGACCCGGTGGAAGACCCGAGAAGAATTCACCCAATGCTACTTATGCTTAAGCAATGATTAAAATGATGTTATGACAACTATGCTGTTTTTAAAACAATTTTATTTCAATCAAAATACAACAATCTTTTGAGTTACATGAATTATCAATACAATTTTGTTTACATAGTACTGACCTTTGATATAAATAAAATAACAGGTCTAACAAATATCCAAGTTATTAAAAACTCTTCAATATCAAGTCACCATGACAGACCAACTAAATTATAACTTTGACAAATAGTTAAATACGAAACGGTGATATGCTTTCTTGAAGGTATTGAGAGAATGAAATAATAATTGAAAACATCTGCAAATAACTCCAATATGCCAGCAAGTTTTCCAAAAATACTAATCGTGTAAATTTGTAATACTCCTGATTCACCACAGTAGGCTGTTTATAAATTAGAAATGAGTAATAATAAAGACATTTCCGCAAAATACATATCATTACAAAAGTCTTAATTTTCTTTATAGATTATAAATAATTGTAGCAATGATAATAAAAGTCATATTTTTTCATGTCCCAACCTAATTAAGTACAATAGCCACCATCAGTCCTGATGGCAGAAAAGCTTTGTGCTAAAATGAATAAGACTTTCATGTAAAAGCATAAGCTTTCCGTATGGATCTTTCATCACAGCACACCCTTACTTTTAGTTCATAGGGAACAAATTAACTTGGCTTTATGAAAAAGAAATATTTTTGTGCCCGCCTAACATATTCTTATGTTTATTATTAAACTGGGCAACATTTTCATTTAGCCTCATTCACAATAATTCTTTCATATCCCACGAAAAGGGATATAACACAAATGTTGCTCCTTCTGGCTGACATGATATAAATCATGCATTTACAAAAATGATTTTCACTAGGTGTCCTTTTCTAAATTAATTTACGATTTATATGTTATAATTAAAGGAAATATTTAATGTAATATATTTGATAAAGTAACACTGTTAAATGGTAAATGCAAATTTTCACTTTTCTTGAAACACTTTGACTGAAACATATTGTGATTAATTCATATTTTAGGCCATCTTGCCCACTAAAAACAATGTAATATTTATTATCTGGTTCCAGCATTGTAATAAATTCTTAACTGGATATATTTTTTATGTAAAAAGAAGAAATATTTAACTACTCTCCTGATGAATCAAATGTGTTATTAAAAAATTACAAAGTTGTATAAAAATGAACATCATCTAGTGAGTAGAGTATCACCCTTATTTTTATTCCTAATAAAATTGTCCTTGGGAAGTCAAAGGTAATGAGCAATTTCTTTTTGGCTTTGATTATCCTCCCATTCAACTAGTGAAAGTGCATTGGGCCTTCCAAGATAAATTACAATGATTATGCCTGTAACAATAAGAACACCAGCAATAGTGACCTGATACAATGGCACTGCCTCTAATTTTGTCACTGCAATACTCAGTGAAAAGACAGTAATACAATTACTGAAAATGGAATGTATGCAAATATTTTACGAGGAAAAATACAGCACTATGGGAGAGTGATGGTGATCACATTTTCTATACAAGGGCAACCACTTACAAAGCCAACAGTCGTTCCATCTTAGAGAAACCAATGCCAGCCATTGCAAAAGCAGGATCTGTACAAAAAAAGTGAGACTGGTCTTTCTATGTGAAAGAAGCATACCAGTCGGAATTCGAAAGCTGGTAAAACCATAGGGAGTGTTTTATTGGCAGCCAAGGGCTGCATTTTGAAGGTGATAAGTATGATTAAAGGGGTAATCAAGTACTTATTCAACCAGTCTCATCTTTCTTTGAACAGAACTTGTTTTGACCACTTCTATCATAGAGGGAATAGAATCGCCAAGATAATTTGTGCTAGGCATAAAGTACACATATGTAAATTAAGAGACAATAGCTACTAAGAGGTGGAGGGCATTATCATTAAGAACAACCAGAAACAGGGGAGGTACAGGGAGGGGGGGGTGGGAAGTGGTAACAAGGGATGAAGGAAGGGGGGAGGGAGTGCAGTTCGCATACCACATTGAAACAGCAATCATTGAATATATTGCAAGTTTCTTCGCACAAATGATGTAAAGGCATGATGATAATTGTCAAGACAAATCTCCACAGATAAAATGGGCATCTCCATTACTCACACCAGTGACCAGAGAAAGGCACTGGCTATTGTACTGATCCCCCCCCAACCACCCAGGGGTCGCCGTTGCTTTGCATTTGTATAGTACGATATTGCCAATAGCATTGAAAAGCTGTTGAGATACACACATTTAGTAAAAATCTTGACATCCTTGGGATGGGAGAGGAATGGGAAAGGGCACTCATGCTCATGGATTGAGGGTCTATCCTTTGAGAAATCTCCTGGCCATTGCATTGCTTGAGATTTCACCTTTTCGACTATGTCAATATCACATATGTACTGTCTTAGGTTATATACCTAATTCATCAATAATTAGAGAGGAATAAAGAGCATACTAGCATATGAAAGGCCACCAGCACTCAATAAATAAACACATTTGGCCATTTATGAATGTTAATTTCTTACTTTTAAATTTGATGGTATAAAGCATGACTACATGGAAATTCATTTTGAGTAATGAAGAATACAGTTTATTTTCCCACACTTTAATTTTTGGCATGATTAGGTTCAATGCATATGCGTCGAAACTAGTCATACTATACCCAAAATGGTCGAACCTCAATTAAAAGCAAAAATGCCATAGTATATTCTTCTTCATCCTTCAAACTTCCGGGTATTTACTAGGATCAAAATTTTCACTGGACAATGGTAAACATTAGATTCATGCCAATGAAGAAACCTATAAGCTCATAATCTGTCATTCATATCCTGCTCATAGCATAATGCCCTCTATCCAACTCTCTCAACCCTTGCATAATGAGATTGATTTCACATTGAGGAATAAACAAAATAAATTTCATAGCATGCAAGAAACTTAAATACATCATTGATTATGTCAACTAACTAAAGTCCATACTTAAAATTCTTTTCATGAGAGAATGCACAAGTCAATGGGGTTAAAATTTAAGAAAACACTCTCCTTGGTTTTAACAATTATCCTTGCATTCCTTTCCAACTGCATAATATTTACACAAAGACTTTTTCTAATATTCCAACGCTACAATTCGTACAAGTATAAGGTATTCAGAGGAAGGATTAAAATCTATAAAAATATTGCAGAGTCCCACCTTTCATGCACCACCTGGGAGCACATAACAATCACAAGGAGAAGTTGCACGAATTCTAATGGTAATGCATATACTCTACGGCCACTTTCAAATTCTTAACGCAAAAAGTTCACATTGCCCATGTATTGTTCATCCATGTGTATTTTTTTTAATTATTCAAAACATAATAAAAACCAAAAGTTTCGCAATGCTCTGAATAACTTGCATACTAAATATTAAGAACATTCAAAATTCTAGCAGAAAAAGACATGAATAGTGAGAAAATAGAACTTTTAATTGTGACAACCAGGAATAGACTTGGAATACGAGTTAAGTGATGAGGACCCCAAAAAAATTATGTCATAAACAAAGGAAACTGTAAATTCCAACATGGCAAATACTGTAGTACTGTATTTGAGGCTCCTTGTACATCTGGCTTGGCTAGAGGCTTCCTGATGCAATTAGTATGGCATATAATCAGAAACTTCTTACAAGGAATGGCCAAGGCACAGTTTATCATCCTGTGATTTACATGGCAAATAAATGGGTGTTAGTGAAGAGACTAAAAATTGTATCCAAGGCAATTCTTTAATACGACGAGTGATTCAACAACTGCGTAAACACGGAAATTGCAAAATTGCATCTTCATTTCATTAAAATGTACATTTTTTTAACTGTCTTAGGTTGTCAATTTATAACTGCAAGGCAAATGTCCTTTTAGTGGCTTGCTTTCAATGAAGCAGGATTTCTGTAGATCCATAGCACCATCAGCAATTCTAAACAGAATCAAACTTAGGATGTCTGAGAATCTGCCCTTATCAGCTGAGTTTGTCAATTTGGATCAACAGCTCGAGAAAGTGCATAGATCCAGCTATATCACCAGCAAGGACCCTGGACTCCTAGTTAAGTTTAAAGAGAGTCAATCGGTGACAGACAAAATGTTCAGACAGAGCTAACTTAAAAAACCAAGTTTGCTTGCCAAAGTATGGTTTCAATCCAAGATGATATTTTAATAAATAACTCCAATATTGTTTGCATTTCGAAGATGAATCAGGACCATTCTTCCTCTTTTTTCCTTCCAAAACGCTCAATGGATAATGTGTGGCCAAAAGTAGATGGAAGATTATTATAAAAGCAGTTCTGTCCTCCACCTTGGGATTCATATTTACATTCTCACTCAAAGGAAATTGAGAGCAAGAGGGATGTACCTTTAATCTATGGTCATTTCAGACCAAGATGCACCTAGGTATTCCACCAGGAGAAGAGACAGGAATGATGAATACATCAAGCAATGGCAGGGATCAAGTGACTCAGATGCTAAAGGCATTTTAATTTGCTCGTTAGATTTGCAGTTTGTTTACATATTGATTAAAGTTTTCCTCGCATATAAAGATCAGTCCAGGCCATCAAAAATGTATATAAATTCAAGAATGAAGGGAATTTGAAGTTTCAATACACACATTTAAAGGAGATGGTCGTCAGTATTCTGTAAACCACCTGAAAAATGTTAGCAAAATGTGAACTCACTATTTCTTTATGTCCTTGCTATGAAGTAAATGTTTTTATATTTGACTTTGCGTATATACTTTGAGATAAGCTACTGATACTATATCCTGTTACTCCCCCCCCCCCCCAAGATACTACTCCCTTCGTGGCTTGTTCATTTGGAATAGCATTGCTCTCAGGAATTCACTCGGTCAGGTGTTACATCAAGTGCACACACCAACGAAAACTTATTTTGAATTTGTTTCAAAGAATTTATACAATGAAATAAAATTAGATACATGCCACCTATGAAACCTATGAGGACCGAACGTGCATTTATGGAACTGGTAACATTAAATGCAAGAAACTTTCATCACAAATATAAAGTCATTTACCATGGTTGCTATTGGAGATTTTCCCGGTACTCTGGTTTAGAATAACAATATAAATAAAAAATTTAAAAAACCTAAACACACAAATCTCATTTTATGATATAGCTTAGTACTCCTTAGTCAATTGATTATTGAAATCCATAGCCATTTCCCTAAGGCATCCGTTTTATATCTAGCAGAAAAAATGGATCTTTCAATTTAAAAGAAAAATTTTCAGAAAGGTATCGCACTATTTCATCAAGAAGAATCATTTTTACATTCAAGAAATCATAATTAATGATTCCACGCTAGAATAAGGTAACAAAGAAAGTTAAGAGGTATTAAATAAGCAATTTCAGAGGCTGTATTTTTCCTCACTATTAAAACATATTTAAAATAAAAATTTGTTCATATAGGCATTGGTCACTTAAACTTGCCATTGTGACAAAAGAAGTGAAATTTGGAATGATATTTTCGGCTTTAAATACATAACATCAGTTTAGACATCAGGATGACTTCCAAATTCAAACCCCTTTTGTAGAGATCAGATCATAAACTTCACCATAATTTTCAGTCTACATTTCGCCTTTTCACATTTATATAAACAGAATATCTTGCTAATATTAAAAATTAGCAAATGATTAATACTGACCATAAAATACTATCTTTTAAGTTGCCAATATCCAAAATAATTCTTTTCAATTTAGTAGATAACACATGACTCACAACAATTAGCAACATCAATGCATAATAACTTTAATGATCGTTATTAACCAGTATAAATTCTAGTGGTGTGAATTTCATGACCAATAATTGCAAACAAAGGAAGGCAGAGAAGAGAATAAAGAAAAGTTGCAAATTCAAAGTGAAATTGTGATCCACTTGAAATGCAGCCACTGCTTATAGGGAAAGTCAACTTCATCTGCTGGGAACTGATCCGTGGACTCCTTTGAAAATGGTATTTTCTATGTATCTTATTTCACAAATCACTCCCTGGAGTGACAAAGGCAGGAGGACCCAACCGCACTCCATTTTCTTCCCTAGATCCCATTAGCACCCACATTTCTCTATCAAACCTCTCCAGCTCTGCCCTCTGGTCTTATTCCATGTCCTGATGACAGTTTTCAGCTTTTGGTCCAGTTAAATCTCTACCAACACTCAGGTTCCACCCAATGATCACCCTTCGCCACCAGAGCCACCGTACTGCAGAGCCATAAGGCCATGGGGGCCATAAGTCCAAAATTAAGTTCACAGAAGATTCGGTTTGCTACCAGCTCTTTCAAATGTGGTCAATTAAAGAATAAGTTTTCACTTCCTTTTCTCCTCCCTACCCTGTTACTCATTCCTCTGCTCCTCCAAATTCATTTTTTATCCTCAGTCATTGGCTATTCAATTCACACCGTATTAATTTGCGGCCAGAGACCAAGGTGTCCCAGCAGAATAATGAGCTAAGATTCAAATTATCAATCTGAGCAACTTACACCACCATGGTGGCAGTTCACTGACATTTCATACCAGGACCTAGGCCCAATCTCTTCTACAACTCAGAGGGCTAAACACATAATAAGGAAATGGAGGCTTTGCTAAAAACTTTAGTAATTTGAAGCATTTTGAAATACTTCAAGCACTCCATTTCTTTTAATCAAACTTCCAAACGTATAAAGACTGAAAAATATGGCAATACAGTTCACAATAACTTATCCAACGTCCAAAGAGATGGATTTGAAATAAGCACTGGTAGGTCTTAAAACAGATTACAATGAAAGGAATAGTTAATTAAGCACCAATGCCCTGCTGGCTGACCAGATTTTATATACAAGTTAGAAATAAACAGATTCCTATCAAGTTAACAATGAACTCACTTTCAAATTTGAGGCATATTTTGTTCATCACATGTCCAACACATTAGTACTCCTCAATCCCATTCATTCAGAGCCATCAAACAAATGGCTACTGGAGCTGGACATAGTTAGCAGGAAAGAGACCATATTGGCCTTTGGAGAATCCACGCCACCAACCTTCATCGATCTGAAACGTCAGTCAAAGGCAATCGAATAAGATATAAGAAACTGGGACAATTCACTTCAAGCTGAACACAAAAAAATAATCAATAGTTAACACTCGCTGAGCTGTTCATGCTCTTTATGTTTTGTCATCCATTACATTACCCTTTCTGCAATAGGTGTTGAGACATGTTTACACTCATGACTGAAACATAATGTAAAAATCCATCTAAATGAAAAGAAATGTTTTCTATAGTTTTAGAAACACACACAGTAATTACTCACCAAAATAAATTGTTTTTTATTTTCAAAATTTGGCAAACTATGACAAGAGACTGCAATGAACAAATAATCCTCCCTCAAGCAAAAATGTATGTCTCGTGACATTTTTTAAACCAATGGTCTATTTGCCAATTGTAAATTAGCTAACTCAATAAAATAAATTTGAGTCTTCAATCGAGAGGAGCAGACATTTAGAATATATACTAATCCAGGCAAATACTCCCCTCACCCCACATACCACACCTTTGAAAACAGCTGATTCTTATAGATCAACGATACACTTGTAAGGCACACTTAGTATGACACTATACACCCTACATCATGGTAGATTATTTATCAGCTCCACAAACTCCCTACCCCACTTTCTTCTGTTCCATATTTCCAATCATTCCCTCCCATTGGTCACCAACGCCGCCAACACTCCATTCTCTCAGCAAGCCTCTTCTCTCACTGGTATATTTCTCCCTACAAGGTTCCCTCTCCTCCACTTCATTTGCTTTCATTTCAATCCTTTTAGCCAATTTTATTCCTTAAAAATGGTACTTTAGCATGGACTAAATTTTAACTTTTTTTTCATTTTGTCAAATTTCTTCAGGGTCCCATTTCCTCCTCATATTACCCTTGATAACAATGACTACCCACCACGAGATCCCAGGGTCAATCAACCAGAAGGATTCTTTAAAACATCTGTAAAATACCTGCTGTTCATTATTTTATCTACCCTACAAAATATTGATGTATTTATCAGTTGATTATATCTAAAATGCAAACCATTTGAATCCCAAAATATCAGAAGTATAAGCATAACCTTATGTACAGTAAACTTTTGATAATATCAAGAGTGCTAATGAATGCACAACGAAGCACGGATATTAAAAAAACTTGGATAACCAAAATAAACGCAGAAAATATGGTTGTGTGATATATAAATGGATATATACAGGGTAACTCTCCTTTTTCATTGATTGTGATCAATAAATCGAGTTTTTTAGTAATGGAATGAACATTTCCTTTGCTTTTTAGCCATTTTTATAAAATTGTAATTCTAATAGTTTCACAAAAGCACAGAACTATCTGATCAAGTGAAGAGCAAAACGTATTTTTCTCATTAAGCTAAACCAATCACGTAGCCAGGGAAAAACAAATGAGTGGCAAAGGACGAATATTAACAAAGAGCTGCCGATATGGATTCATATTCGTCAAATAATAGACCAATTAAAATTTTGCAGTATGAGCAGTTAATGACTTATTTGTGGCAGAGTAAAGCTATGTATTCGCTCTTGTCTCATTGGAGAATATGGAATTTCAGGGCTATAAATTTGAAAGAAATGAAATTGGGAAGGTATGGATTGTAAAAAAATTTTAAATTAAAACAGTAAGTACTAATGATAACTTCTTTTTTTGTGGAATTAAAATTTTTTAAGAATTTGTTACAAAAAAGTACGTCAAAATTTCCAATAATTTAATTTTCTGGACAATTGTACTTTTATTAAAATTTTGCAGTTCAGGGAAAAGAAAGAGAATAGCATGGGTAATCCACAAAACAGATAATCAATGATTGCCCAGCTCCAATCATATTAGTAAATTTTACAGGCTCATATGACTGAACGCTTCAGCATAAGATTGTTCACACCGTTAAAATGAATAGCATATCTATGCACTAATACTCTGTGGCTATACCACATATATCTGACATGGTCAGCAAATAACTTTATCTTGATGGTTTTCCTTTCTATGGCCCAAGATAAGGGCAGCATTATGATTTAATAGTATCATACTGCATTAATCAGCTCTATTAAAATATTTTCTGCGCATCCAAAAGGCAAAATGAAGTAACAGGCATGGTGAGATTCATCTCTTCCAACAGCCTATTCTTAAATACCGAGTTGAATACAAATCTCATTTCTTCCGGGTGGAGGAATCACACTTTGCCAAAGTACGATGTAATTGCCCTTATAAATGATGTCTTACTCTCACGCCCTACGGAGAATTCCACTCTCATTTAATTATTGGGTCTTCTGTTTGCGAGCACCTCCACCCATGGATCACACCACTTTCAAAATTCAAAAAACACTAATGAAACTATTGATGCACCTTGCTCGACCCCTTCCTATTTAAAATACTTGATCTGCTTCCCGTTTCTTTCTTTACATGCATCTGCCTACTACATGTAAAAACAATGAGACTGAATGTCAAAAACTTTGAGTATCACGAATTTATAAACTAGGCACAAAAATAATATACCTAGGTCTGTTGCACAATCATTCTATAGCAATGGGACCAATCCCATGAATTTAGTACTTAACAAGTTAGACAATGAATTCAACAGAATAAAAAGTTACACAACTCTTCAAAATAAAAGTATTACAATTTTTACAGTCCTCACCCACTATTATATTCTATCCATTATTTCTGGGAGAAATGATTTTTTCTAACGGATGCGCCTATTTTCATTGATTTGGCATGCATCTTCTATTTATGTTTACCGTTTCAATGTTGTTTTTATGCTTCAATTGAATTTGACCCGACACAAATATGCTACATTATGCATGTATCATAGATATAATCCCTGGAAAAACAAATATCAATATTATGGAGGATGAGCTCTTTCCAACAATAGATTTTCAGTGGTGACCACGTCAATAATAGCCTTAAAAAATACTAAATATTCATATAACAATTACAATTCTGTTAATTTTTTTAGCAGTATAAGTCAAATGTTGTAGAGAATATAAATATTTAATCCATTATCCACATTTTGTGTGAATCCCTAGGTTTAGAACTCCATTTTTTCATATTTAAATGAGAAAGGGGATCGAGATGGTGCGGGGGCTAACGTACTGGCTTCCCATCTAGAGGGCCCGGGTTCAAATCCCCAAATATTTTTCAGAGGTATCTTGATCCCTACTTGAGGTGCTTTGCGGAGGGCACTTTGAGTGAGTACGCCATCCGTCGGATGGGACGTTAAGCTGTGGACCCCTTGGCGCCTTGTGTAAAGAGTAGGCTAATGCCGACACCGGGTTTCTCTCCCCCCTCCATCCTTTCCAGTCCATCCCTTATGGTAAAAAAGACCTCAGCAGTCGGTCGCCTCCCATCAATACTACTACTTAAATGAGAAAAATTAAATACGACTGCATGGAAATTTGTAACAGTTTTCATAAAAATAATTCTCCAATCTCCTGCTCTGTTTACATTGTTTTTGTGGCACTACCACAAACACAGGCTGAAAAAAGGCCAAAGTGATCACTTTTGGAGGATGGATTTTGGCCAAAATCTATTTCATTCATCTACTGTGAATAAATAAAGATTTTAAATATAAAATTCTACATTGCTCAGGTAAATAACTTCTAAGGTATTTTACAAATAAAAAAATCACATACACACAGACATCATTTGGAAAATGAAAATGTGTTCCGGGAACCTCAAAACAAGTATTTCTGTTGAAATACCAAAGCCATATTTTTTCATGAAAACAATATCTTCCCCTATCAGACGAATGGAGAAAATAATGAATGATTAGAGGACAAAATGATTTGGGAAACACACATTATAAATAGGGTAAAATGAAATAAAAGGAATTACCATTTCTATTTTGGTGATTATATCCCCAGGATCAAATGATATCTCATCTTCTGCCGCTGAAAAGTGCCAAAGATAAAATTCCACATTATGTACTGTTTAGGTGTGCAAATATAAAAAAATGTGCCCTGAAAAAGTCTCAACGATAATAATTTGAGAACATTTCAAAATATGCCTACCAAATTATTATTTGCACATGACATAAAAAAGCATCAGAATAGAAAGAGAATGCTATAAATGGAAGCAACTAACGTATCCATTTTGAGTTTCTAATGGCATATCAATGAAAAACAATGCACAATAATTCAAGCTATGTTAAAAAGAAACATACGTAACTAGTTTCCCCACCAGTTAAAGCACAGAGTAGCATTTGCTTAATTTTGGATACCCTATTTTTCAAACAATATTATCATCATCATCAATCATTACAAGAGGGATTTATATTGCTTAAAAATTGAAACTAATGACTGAATCTTCGATCAGGGAGACGACAGCATCCCTCTAAATTCTAATTACCCCCAGCAATTAATGCAATCTCACCAGCTTGGTAATCATAAAGGGCCATGGCAGTGTACTGAGGCCCAAAATCTTCTTCCACGTATTCTTCTTCGGTCTGAGCAGAAGGATCAGCCTCTGTGTCAGCATCGGGGACATTTTCATAAATAACCGCTGGGACTGCTTCGACAGAGTCCTCAGGACTTTTGCACGATTGAGGAGCTTCTTCAACTGCACTTTCCTTAACCTTGCTTTCTTCACCAACTACAACTCTTTCCGAGGCCTTAGTAAGAGACAAAATTTTAAGAAGCGTCAGGAACTTATCCTCCTCCAGGGACTCATTGATCCTCCTTCAAATTGAATCTAAAATAGAATCAGCGGCCTTGTTCCAAAGTCAAATCAAAGCTACGGAGTTAGGTAAATGTTCAGTTACTAGAGCACATGAATTTAAGCATAATTTTTAATTATTATTCATTTGAATAACATTCTCAATTATCCAATGCATAATACCAGAAAATAAATTTAATCAGATGAGAATTTTAAGAAAGTTATAGATTTCACTGAAGTACACAGTGTAAATTAAATAGACACTCAATAGTTAATACAGTATGTAAAAGTTAAGGACATATTTAAAAACCTTTGTTGAAACATTACCTATCCTTTTATGCATGTATGTATGTATTATAACAGCATACATTGATCTTTTGAGTTTAAATCAAAGTTTCTGCAACGTGATTGGAAATAATAAAACAAGTGTCCATGAGTATTTGCCCCGGCTGAGTTTACTCCCTCCAATGGACAGAGTTTGTGGCTTGGACAGCACTAACCACACCAAGCTGCTACAAAAGTGTTATGTTGTTCCACTAAAAGATGGAACAACATATCACTTTGGCAACCCATGGCATGCGCTTGGCAAGCCTGAAATCTGACTTACACAGAAAATAGGCAATGTGGAGAAAAGGAGAAGGTTGCTGGGAGAATTACAAAGATAGCACGACAAGCAAACGCAGGGGATACTGAGATTCAAGGAGATGTTGAACACTAAAAATAGAGAGGAGAATGCCTGGTGGGAAGGGAAACCAGTATTTCTCTCTCTAACCTCTTGAAAATATCACCTACAAAGCATTCCAAGTAGTCCTAGCCTATTGGAAACCCTTCAGCATATAATCAAACAAAACTTCACTCTTTTCAAAACAATTTAAAATATTTCATTATATTTTTATTATTTTTTTCTTTATTTTTATTTAATCCCAAACATAAGGTCTCCTATATTTTTTAGAAACAAAAAATCTGTTCATTATTTATAATATTTACATAATTTTAAAGACTGAACATCTGTCTATTTTTCAACATAATTGCCATTTTGGTCGATAGATTTTTATAAATGCTGGGGCAGTTTTTGTATGCCCATGTCATAGCAGCCTTGTCATTCAGGAAGCACTGAACCTTATTTTTAACCTCATCATTGTCACTGAAGCGCCTTCCCGTCAAATGTTCTTTCAACTTGGGGACAGCAGTCTGCTCCAGTATTTCTCTCTATTCCATTTCCTAAACCATCTTCCCTGTTCTACATTTTTGAATGAGACACTCAACTTCATTATTACTAAATTCTGATCAGAGTCCACATCCGCTCCTGGGAAACAGATTGATCACGCTATTCTGAAATATGTGCCTAACCATGATATAGTCAAACTGATACCTCCCTGAATCCCCAGGCATTTTCCATGAACACCAATGCCTTTTGTGTTGTCCAAACCGAGTGTTGGTGATGATTAACCCACGTCTCCAGCAGAACTCTTTTCATTTCTCCCCACGGTCATTTCTTATGCCTAAACCGTAGTTCCTAACCTCCTCACCACCTCTTCCTTTGCCTACCATCGTATTCAAAGCCCCCATCACTATCAAATGCTTCCCTCCAGGAATAATTGCAATCATTTCCTCCAACTTATCTTAGAGCGTATATAGAATAATTTTTATCAAATTGAGAGCAACTTTATTACAATGCTTTACTTACTAAATTAGTTTTCCACACCAGAGAAATTTTTGACCCAGATACAATTTTTGTATGCTGTTGTGTGTTAAAATTATGAGTAATGGTTAATAAAAAAGAGAGATGTAAATGGAAGCAGATGAGCTCACCTTCAGCTTCACTTCAGCGGCACTGGGCAGGGCGACGCCGTGGATGGAGGTTCGTATCTTTGGGTGTTCGTCCTCCTGCACGCCTTCACCAGGTCCCTCCTCCTCCCCCTTCTCCTTCTTCGCCTCTTCCGCCGCCTTCAGCCGGCTCTGCCGCGCCTCCTCCTCCTTCTTCTGCCGCAGCCTCTCCTCTTCCTCCTGCTGCTTCCGCCTCCTCCTCTCCTCCTCCACCGCCGCATTCCCCCCCTGCGCACCTGACGACCTCGACATTGACTCAAACTTCGCCCTCAGATTCGATGGCTTGGCTCCAGCTGCACAGTGAAAGCAATGAATCAACAAACAAACTGAGAAGAGCAATTTCAAGAGAAAAGACAACTGAATAACCACCAACGTAATTCGTTACAGCAACCCTTGCCAATACCCAACTATACTACCTTGATCAAAAATTTCCCGGAATTTATTCAGAAAATTAAAAATACAAGTTTATTCATCTAAATCTATATTGTCCCCTTCAAAGTAATCCCCATCGACTGCAACACACTTATGCCAGCGCTTGATCCAATCCTCGAAACATTTTTTATATTCGGTTTTCGGTATGTCCATCAGTGCTTCCTGCGATTTTTCCATTACTTCCTCTCGGCTGCTAAAACGCGTTCCCCGTAATGGTTTTTTAACTCGATTGAATAGAAAGAAGTCACAGGGAGCCAAATCAGGTGAATTCGGTGGCTGTTGGATGGTATTTGTTGCATTTTTCGTCAAAAAATTACGAATAATGATAGCACTGTGCGACGGTGCGTTATAATGGTGCAAAATCCACGAGTTTTCTGCCCACATTTCTCGTCTCTTTCGGCGAATTGCTTCACGCAAACGTCTCATAACGCCCAAATAATACTCTTTGTTTACTGTCTGGCCTTCTGGCAAAAATTCATGATGCACTACACCGTTGTAATCCATGAAAACCGTCAGCATTGCCTTCTTTTTTGACTGAAAACGACGTGGTTTTTTTGGTCTCGGCTCATTTGGTGAACGCCATTCACTTGCCTGATGTCTGGATTGCGTGTCGTACTCATAAACCCACGTCTCGTCTCCAGTAATGATCCTTTTGATGAATGTGGGATCGGATTCAGCCTCGCAAATCATGTCTTTTGCGACGTCAACACGGTCTCTTTTTTGCATGAAATTGAGGTCTTTTGGCACCAACTTTGCTGCTACACGAAGGAAACCCAAATCATTAACCACAATGTCTTGGGCGGATCCATAGGCAATGTTCAAGTCCTCCGCTATTTCTCTGATGGTTAATTTGCGGTTATTGACCAACATTTCTTTTACTTTATCAATTTTTTCACCGACTTTCGATGTCGATGGTCTGCCACTGCGTTCATCATCTTCGATTGACTCACGACCACTTCTGAACCGCTCGTGCCACTGGTAAACGACCGTTTTTTTTAGAGAATCGTTGCCGAAACACTTTTCCAACATTTCCAACGTCCGTGCGCCACTAAATCCGTTTTTTACGCAAAATTTAATACAAGTTCATTGTTGCAAATTTAAATCCATTTCTGAAATTGTAAAAAATCGCCAACACACACAGAGATAGATGTACTCTTGGCTACGTAACTTTTGCAAATGTCAAGTTATGACACTAAGATTTAAAGGGAATATCAACAACAGATGTACCAATTTAACAATAAAAACAGAACTCAAATCGGAACGATGGGAGCGCCACACGATGGTTATTCCGGGAACTTTTTGATCAAGGTAGTATGGGGGCAGAGGTTCGGATGATGCAAAATCTGGATTAGCAATGGATTTGACATATTCAACCTCTCTTGGAATTTGCACCACTATTTGTGTGTGTGTGTAAATGAGAAGGACTTCAAAAGACTTAATAATATGAATAGGAAGCCTCAACGGCCTGAGAATTGGTGTTCTAAAGCCCTTGGGAGGGAGAGTGTCAAACGGTTGATTTCAAGAGGCTGTTTATTGGCCCAACTAGGAGAAACAAGGATGGAGCACACAACGCACTTCAGGCATCTTGACTCTATCACTATGAATCGACTCGCAACTTCACTGAGCATCTGCATCTCAAGGATGACACAGCAGGGATTTTACAATATGGAAACTGCAAAAGGAGAAGAGGAGTGAAGAAATAAACGCCCGCAAGCAGACGGAAATTGTCACCCAATACAGAGACAAATAGAGGGCATTGCGCAATGGATTTGTTGTTGAAAACCTGTCACCCTTCTTTTCCTGCAGCATCCTCCAAGCCAAAACTGCTGCACCACCCTACTCACACCTTACCCCCCCAAGGGGTCAAGACCACTCCGCTGTCCACACCCCCCCCCCCCAGTCCCATCAGCCCCCATTTCTAAGCACACTGTTGCACTGAGTGAACTCAACCCACCCCTCCATCCTTTCCTTCTCCCCCTCTCAAGGGCTCCACGAATGGCCATTTCTAACAACTCTTGCACATGAATATGATACTGTGCAGTGAAAGAGAATGCACCCATTGAAGTGGGGAAATTATGAATAGATATTTTTATATCAAATTCATCAAGTCATGCCTAATGTTATTCAGTTTAACTGAAATGTGTCACTTTTAAAATAAATTCTGAATTTACCAAGTAGTTTCATCTTTTCATGTTAAGATGGAATTACACAAGGCCAAGGGTTTTATAGTCAACTTTACTTTGTATATTCATTTTTAAATTCCATAATTTTAAACATGCATATAATACGTATACATATTACCAATATCAAGACTGGGTTTCTCATATGTGGTTCCAACTTTTTCTGGTGTGTCATCAAAACCATGGGCAGACTTGTCAACTCGGTCACTCTGAACTCCATACACTCCACCGAAGCCCTAATGGAAAATCATCAATCATTATGGACCTAAATATATAACTGATAGCAGTACATTTCCACTGAATAAAATTTATTTTACAACCGGGTTTTGATGTATTGGATAATCATCATCACCTGATGATCATGCCAAAACCTGGTCGTAAAATACATTTTATCCAGTAGAAGAGTGATATTATGTTCAATTTCCACCACATCACGCCTGGCACAACTCAACTATGGACTAATTTAAGAATAATTTACATGTATCACCACAATCACTGCGGTTTTGAACTAAACAGCAGAAACTATTTTTTCCCTACACTATTGCATAGAAAAGCACCATGTTTAATACTTAGGTAAATTAGTGAAATAATGGACTTCAAATAAATAAGGCATCTTTCCACATCAGGTGAAATATTGGAATTAAAAAAACATAAATTTGTGTAAAATATTGAAGTAGCACAAAATACTATCATACAAATTAAAATTTTAGCCCTCTCATAAAACATGCAAAATTGACTGATGGCGAGTAATGATTTTTTATGAACGGGTGGAATTGATTGCAAGCCGTCTCCAGGTGTGATGCATATGGCTAAACAAATCCTTAATCGCTGCAGACATTAATGTGATCCTTCACGCTTTCCAATTGCACTGCTTCATCTCCCAGGACCCACTCTTAGCCGACATTCCAACCTCCTCACACTCCCCATCCTTCCTCTCATGTCCCTTTACCCCTCCAACACACACAAATGCATTGAATCAATTATACCTTCAAATCTATGTCCAGATTGGCTTAGTATCTGCTCTAAGTGGTAGTAGAGACTCCATATTCTCAACCTCGCCTCAAAATAAAGACGACTCTCTATCTACCAAAGTTCCTCTGTATTTAATCTTCTTAAGATGAGTAAACTAATGGAGCAATCTTCAATTACTGCTTTTGTCAACACTCTGTGGACTTACAAAGTAGTATTGTACAGCTTGAAGCATTTTTAAAGAGCTACGAGTTCGTAATAGTCATACCTTTTCAATTTGACAGGTGACAAAACAACTGCAAAGTCCCCAGTGAATTGAGCCAGCAATTATTAAGAGTAAGATTTAATAGGTAGGTTGCAAATGGCCAATAATTAATTCAGACGATTTATAATAACCTTAAGGTTTCAAATGATTCAACACATATCATAACTAGGACTATCATACATCATATCCTGGAACTTGATCATATCCCTTCGTAATATAGGTAGCTAATGGGTGAATAATACCTAACTCCATATGTTTTTCTCTTTCATCGTAACAAGATTGTGTCATACTAAAATGCAGTCCCCATTTCCTGTATAACACCTACTGCAATGCTCAAACTCCAACCAGATGCTCTAGAATCCATTAGTTACAAGCTCCTTTACCACAGCCACCTCAAAATCAATTGCCTGCCTCCCAACGAGAAAATTCCTTCCCACTAAAAAGCTTCAGCTTGTTTACCCATTTTCACCTTGTTATCCCATACCCTGATTTCACATTTACACACCTATTGCAGTGCCTGAGTATGCAGTGACCAACTAAGATAAATGCAGCAATGGAAACGACCGTATTAATTATGAAATATTTTAAGTTCTATAGCTTACAATTCCTTTTTTAAATTTCACATAATGCTGGCAAATGGTCCCTTGGTATTTTAACTGGAGCCTCACAACTGCACACATTGTTATATTTTACCCATAAACGTATGAAAAAATAAAAATCCTTGAATTTTCTAAACCATAGTACATAAGAAAACATTCATTCCATACTCTCCTCACCTCATTGCTTACCAACTTGAAAAGAGTGAAATGCTCCCACACAAAAAGCCACAGAGCATTAAACATTTGCCAACCTTTTTGTGATCCGTTTGGCTTTCGTGCTTGTGCAAGGGGTCGTGGTGGTCCCAGCCAACAGCAGATTTATCCTGACGGTCAGCTTGTAAACCAAATTTTCCTCCAAAACCAACAGTGTAGTCTTTAAAACAACAAACATGAGCAACAAATTATGTTCATGCAAGAGCATAAGTTTTTACACAAAAAGTGAACTTAAATTACATAAACATTAAGAACTAACCAATGATAAAAGTCATCAGTGGCTGTCATCAATTGTGGAGTATTTCAGGCAGTGGCTTATCACAGCGCTAATGTGGTCAATACGTTCCAATATTATATTTGAACAGTGAACTTGACAGAGCAGATAATCACTTATATATCAAAAAAATTAGTTTTTTGAATGTTATTTTGAATGTTGATTTAATGTGGTAGCATTGGCAGTATCTCATTGCCGTAATGCTGTTGACTTAAAGCAGCTTGTCTTCCACAGTAGCTACATTAAAATGAGGATAATTATTGCCAAAAATACATCAATGACACTCTGTGTTCTTTTTGCTTTTTTTGTTTTCTGGGAGTAACACCTAAAAACTAACTTATTACAAACATTAAACATTACTGATTCACTTGGAATATACATGTAAATTCATTGAAGCTAATCATGGCTAAAATTAAGAAAATTATCTCCAACAGTATGATGATGATGCCATAAAACCCTATTTAATTACAGGCTTGATCTGATATACTTTCTTTAACTTCAACATTAGCTAAAATATAAATATGAAACAGCTACAACTACAGATCTACATACAACCATATTCTTCAAAATCTCGAAAAAAATTACATCAAACCACACAAATCTAACAACTGCAAACACTAATATATAACACTATCTGGTAATAACAAACTGTTGAACATACAGAATGCATATGATAGCATGCAATTCTACTACTTTTAATTAATACTCAACCATTTAGGTCTCCCTAACATTATCACACATCATGTAAGTACCTGTCTCCATGGCACAAATTCAAATAAATAGAAATATAATTAAAAGTCAAAATTTATTCACGTACAATTTTAAACAATGGTACTTGAAATACTCACTGATTGGGCATACACTATTTTCCTTCAGGGCTAAAGATCCTAAACAACTACGGACAAGCTGAGTAATATTGAAATAATAACAATTCAGTTGAATAGTCATTTGTCTGTCTGTCTTCTGCTTAACTATTCACTCGCAAATTTTAAAAAACATGGCGTAAACAACAGGTTGCATTCCCTACCCAAGCCACATGGCCATTTCACCTCAAACCCAAAATACCATTCCAGTCATACATACCATAATTATTGATTAGTGTAATTTTGCCCTGATTTGTGCCCTGATGTAACTTAAGCATTCCAACAGTTTGCATTAAATAATGGAACAATTGTATCATCTTATCTCATATTATCTCTGGACTTCATTTAGAAACAGCCTGAATATTGTCCAATTAGCACATATTTTAATCCTGCACCATTGAATATCTTGTACTAGTGACTCAGCCACTGCAACAAGGGTTCTCCAGTCTAGCATTATTCAAGCCTGCAGCACAGGAAGATCAAATGAACTCAGTGGCATTACATTAACAGTTATGGAGGCTCCTTTTTAATTCTGAGGCAAATGATTGTGTCATGATTAGCTCCCTAAAATGCAACACTGAACTGAGTGTTGTTAGTCACCATGGCACTCACTGCATCCCGTCATCTGACTTGCTGTGAGCAGTCTACCTGCTCAGAGTGATAGCCTCCAGATAGTCAGAGCCTTTTAATAACAATGTATTTCCAAACAATTACATACTGCCCTTTTGCATACATCAGATTGCATTCATCAGATCATGGGCATTAGATTATATATCAAACTAACCAAAAGTATCAAGGATACAAAGGGAACTGCTGCATTCAGGCATAAATTAAAAAGATATCTACAGCTCAATATGTTCTACTTGGTTGACGAATATCTAAACAATATTCCCAACCAGTAGGTTCATACTTTTAGTTTCTAGCAATGGTCATGGTCTGATTCATGTTAATGATCAATGATTTTTCTGAATTTGATATTGCATGTGCATGTTACAGCCAATGTTCATGGGTTTGTACCAAACATTTATGTAACTATGAGCATCATTTCTTTTATGTATCTTAATTGGGCCTGTGTCTTTGCTCCTCTTTGACGTGCCTTATATCATGTACATACACCACCCACCTGGTATTTTTGTATTGTGATCTCTGGGCAAATAAAAAGTAATGATAATAATACATACATCTTCTATCATATTTCTCTTCATTGCTACAGTTTTGTTCTTTCCTTGGAGCCCATAATTGGTGTAAAGTCACCATAAATGTGCCAAAATCACTATGCTAAACTAACTCAAATTATTATTCATGAAAATAGTAATGGGAACATAAATATACAAGTACAGAAACTTGCTATATGTGTCCAAATGCATATCAATTTTTAAATTTTTTCTTGCAGTCTTTTCATTATTTTTCCATTGTATTTTTAACCAGCCCTCCTGCACTGCCAGTAGTGTATTTAGATCAGTAATTAAGAATGTTAAGGATAGTTGGCAAAGAAACTCTTAATGGAACACTTAACAATCAGATACACAGCTTTAGTTCACTTCATTACATAGATATAGCTACATAATGATCGATAAAACTTTCTAGTAATTGCATTAGCCATATAATTATTTAATATTATTCATTTATATCGTTCCTCTTTTTCATTGAACAAACCATTATGCAGAACAAAATCCGAGTATTTCTACCAGATGTTTTGGATCATTTCAAATTTAAAAGAACTGCAAGGGTTTAGTTAGAGATTATAGAGAAATTAGTTAGGCAGCAACAAATAGGAACTTCAAATAATCACATTCGATACAGTGTGGCTTGTAGAAGAAGACTGATTCTATCTAATGATCCAAAATAAAGAGATTAGATATGCTGAAAATTTTTCTTGCAGCATTTGAAACCTTCTGATACACTTAATTCTGCTGAGTATAAAGTAAGTATACGGCATTAATTATTGCTCTTTCGGACAATTACATTATATGTACAGATTTGAAATAAGAGGCACATCAGTTACTGAGATTAAGACAAAGAGCATGTGAAAGCTGGCAATGAAGGAAAATGACCACAGGTAACCTGGCAGCCACACCCTTCATCAAGCAGTATTTAGACAATGAACTCTCACATCAAAAAGTGACTACGTTACTTTTTGATGCCACTAAGCCTTGTGATGCTTCTGTTTATACACAAATGGCAGTCATTTGAAAACTGAAGACCCA
This sequence comes from Hetaerina americana, assembly GCF_022747635.1. Lineage (NCBI taxonomy): Eukaryota > Metazoa > Arthropoda > Insecta > Odonata > Calopterygidae > Hetaerina > Hetaerina americana. Next base: position 107,212 of record NW_027286876.1, read on the forward strand.
CCATAACACAGTTTAGTAAAAGCTAGAAGCTAGTGTGCAGTTGTTGGGTTATGTCCTTGAAGGTATGCGGACTGGTTGCTGTAGTGGGTTTTCGGTTTCCATTTGACTGCCCCCCATGGCTTAAGGTGAAGCTTTTCCCAATTATATGCTTGAAATAGACGTAAATGTTGCATTTTTTGTATTATTTACAAGCGGTTGAGCATGAAAGGAAATGGAGTGAACAGCATTTTTCCACTGCAGCTATCAATCAACTACATATATCCACATTTTTAATATCAATATACAGAAACAAACACACACACACAAACATATATATACATATTTCTAAAAATATATATATAATCAGATGAAATGTATATGTATATATATATATATATATATATATATATATATATATATATATATATATATATATATATATATATATATATAAACATATATATACATATATATACATATATATGTATATATATATATATATACATATATATATACTCATATATACAGAAACAGATATAAGGAAAAGGGATAGGAACACATATAAAGGACGAACACAATAAAGGTGGGGAAGGCGGAACCTTTATTGTGTTCGTCCTTTATATGTGTTCCTATCCCTTTTCCTTATATCTGTTTCTGTATATATGAGTATTTATTCGCCGTTTGGCGGGATTTCGTGTTTGAATGTATATATATATATATATATATATATATATATATATATATATATATATATATATATATATATATATATATATGTATGTATAAATACATTTCATCTTTCGCTTCGGGCTTTTGGCCTTCTCCAAGAACTCAAACATTTTACCGTGTCAGAGTCCTTTTAATTGTTACTATTTTATTTGTGTTCTATTGTGTGTATATATATATTATATATATAATATATATATATAATATATATTATATATATATTATATATATATATAATATATATATATATATAATATATATTATATATATATTATATATATATTATATATATATGTATGTGTGTGCTTGCCTTGCCTGCCTGAATGATTCACTAGGGTATAAAGCATTTTAAAGATACAAGGTCCATAAAATGCTTAAATGATGATGCAATTTTAAATTGATATACTCTATATTGAACAGCCATAAGTAAAACGAGTGGAAAGATATTAAAACTAAGTAAAGTGTGAAATTTTTTTAATTATCATACAACATGTCCAAAGTGCAAGTCATCATAAAATATATGACATCATGATGATGACATTTAAATGTTGAAAGACATAGTCTACCGGTAAAAAATGCAACAATTTACTTGGCTCTAATTATGCTCCCAAACAACTGGAATTTAACCGAGCTTTCACAGTCAAATTTATCAAAAGTACAAACATTGTTATTTGGAAATGCACACATTAGGGCAGCCATTAGGATAAATGGGAACACTAGGGTAGCCACTTAAAAGTGTACTTCTGCATACCTTTCTGTGAAGCATGCTTCTCGATCTTCTCTACATGGTCCCAACCCACAGCAGAGTTATCCTGGCGGTCTGATTGTACCCCATATCGACCCCCAAACCCTTTGGAGTAGTCTGATGAGACAAGCATGAAGAAGGCATCATGAATTCATTGGACTATTTTAACAAAACACCATGGCTGCTAAACATCAGGCCAAAATGATTGGAGAGAACTTTAATAAAATGATTGTTAAATATTAAATGTTTGTACCACTTCGACAACACAATATGTAACTATGTATAGATGAACAAATATTCAATATGCACTTGGGGATTAATACTTGCACAATTTCTAAGCAAATGTACAATTAAGGCAGCATTAAACAAGCAAACATTCCTTAAGCTACTTGGCATGCCTATGCATCAATTTAGCTAAAAACACTTCCCCAAAGGTTTGTGATGCACACAAAATTGATGCATTCACATTCTGGTTTCACTCTTTCTGTTCTGGTTTCTACAAACACACTTCTTCTACAGTCAATTCATGAGGTTATACCTGTAAAACAGCTCCACAGCAAAGTCAATTTCTACCTTCCAATCAGTCACACTTTCTACCACAAGTACACACCAATCTACCTACCAGTCAAATTCCAACCTCATTTGACATATAAGAAGAACATTCCACCAAAGAGGTGAAAATGAGATTTTACATTCAAACAGTTAAATCATTCACAAAAAATGAATGCAATAATACAGCATAATTATCAGTAAGATTAATGCCTTTCCAAGGCTATATCAATATAAACTGGCATATCTGAGCATAAAAACAATTTTAATGATTAGGTGTTATGCAAGTAGTCACATCACACTAAACGTTTTTACAATGCTTTAAATTGTTATGCTGACCTCTCTCTCATATCTCAGCTTGAAGATCAATTAAACCTTGGTTACATTAATAACAGGCCAATATTCAGCTCAGAGTTTTTAGCAGTAAAACAGTTTCTTATTATCCATTACACGTTTCGACCAAAATAAAAAAATGGAAAATTGTATTCTAAATGCCATTTTTTCATAAAACAAATATTTACGATGCAAAAACTCTGAGGGATGCAAGTAGGTCAGAATAGATATATGTTCTAATAGGAGTTACAATTTACAAAGAGCAATGCAGTAGTCAGTCACAGAACTTAAGCAAATACTACTGATAATTTTTGTTGTCTCAGGCGTAACTTTGTGGAATTTGCATAACATATTGAAATGTAATGAAATAATTGACTTTGTAATTCCACACACTTTATTTAAACTCCCCACTCCTAGACCTACCACTCTTCTAAATCAAAAATGTAATTCTCTTTTCTTCCCAGCTACATTGTAACCTTTTTACCCCTCCGACCTCCCTCTCTGACCAACCCCCCCCTCCTATGATCAGAAGGTATATATAGCCAGCGTGCTTCTATGAGGACCACCTGATGATGACGTTCAACGTCGAAACCTGGGTCGTGTGTTTTTAAATAAAGTGTGTGGAATTACAAAGTCAATTATTTCATTACATTTCAACTACTGATAATACCTGAACTCAAGTAAGTACGTTGATGACCTCTCAAAAACACTTAATTTACATATTTCTTCACTTGATATGAACAAGAAAAGCACACATGCATATAACAACACTTCAACTCAGGCATCCGAAATGAAAATATTTTGCTGCAAATGCTGGTGGCCTTGTAATATTTTCATCTACCATTGCACATATTAAGTGAAATAAGAGAATTATTTTGCTAAATAATGCTATTGTTTAACGTTGCTATTTATTCTATGAATCAATGTAAAAGAGAAATAAACTGTGAGATAAAAAGCGACATTTTAATACTTACTGACAACCATTTCTAAGATTCTATGGGCCCCTTTGGGAAAAAGGGGCCTTATATTTCAATGCCAGTTTTAAAAAACCTACTGCTACACAGCCTTACATTTATTATTTCATTTTTGACAAAATATCAGTTGAAATTTCGATTGAGTCTACTAAAAATAAAATAAAATAATGTGATTCATTAGTGTAAAACAGGAAAATTACACATTCAATGCTTACACTGCCCTCCTAATATTTTTCCATGCACTTTCAATGTTTTGTGAATATGAGAATGACATACATATTTCATGTTAATCTGGTCACATCCAAAAGAGTACTAAAAATCAAAATTTCTCACATTTATTTACTATAAACAATCACTTTTAAGCTGATCAACTCCAAGTCAATCCCGACATTTCTCAAGGAACGAGAGCAGAAACACCAGAATCTTACACTTCCACTTCTCCCACACTATGCAAATTCTCATCTTTTCTCATACTTCAGCTTTCTCAGTATAAATTTGTTCAAGGATGGATCATCTATGGAAAAATTATTCCACTTTTACCCATATATTTGCACACAAAAACTGCATCCCACTCTTTAGTTTTGATTCAGAATTTTCACAAGTAATCTCATAAAATGTGATTCTGCTCTTTCCTGATGAAAAAATAATGCAATGAAAAAAATATGCACAAATAACTGAATGGCATCCCTATTTAAATACTAAATCAACTTAGAATTCATTTAAAACTATCGATCATTACAAATGTAGACATATTGAATCATGTAAGGCATGGATTCTGACACTCAAATACATTTGAGTTCTGGCCTTGTCCATCAGTATTTATCCTTAGCACCATTAATAATTCCTTTGAAATTCATTTCCACGAAAGGAAAACTATCCAGAAACACCAGCTGTAACCAATCATGGTGATTTGGAACTATATCAAATAAGGTAGTAACAAAAAGGAAGCAATTGAAACACAAAGCTTAAGCAATATTTTTCTAACACATGTCTTTGTCCAAGACATTATGAAATAGCTCCCCACTCCACAACGACGCTCTTTAATAATTTGTTTACAAAGAGGGAAAAATGATCAGAAGCAGCTGAGGCCAGCAAGTGACACTTGATTCCCTTGGCACAGCAAATTAGAGGTGCTCCACGAGAAGGAAAGTCCGAGCAAGAGATTAGCTTTGAACATGCTGACACAAACACCTTTCAAAATGCAATTGTGATTCTAGACTCAATGCACGAGCGGATGTTTCTACATAATTGAAATAATGTTTACTTGTTTTTATAAGAGCAAAGGTGGTGAATTAGGCTTCTGGCATATATATTATGGTGCTAGCACTACACAACAAGGGACTGAAGGGGATATTTATTGATTGCACGACAATCAGTTGAGAGCAGAAGATGAATTTTAGAAGGTGCAGTGACGACAATCACAGAGAAAGCAAAGACAACACACAAGGATGAGCAGTGAGTTAGAGCTAGGTGCCTACATACCCGATTTGTACGAGGGCGGTTCAATAAGTACCTGTGTTAGAAATGAAGAAACCATTTCTTCAAAAACATTTTTTTTTTATTTTCAACATAGTCCTCTTTTAGAAAGATACACTTCTCCCAACGTTCCGGCCATTTTTTTAACCCCTTCAAAAAATAGAATTTGTCTAACTCTCCAGCATACGACCCTGTCTCGGCGAAAACTTCCCTGCTTGAGCTAAATTTTTTTCCCACGAGCCATTTCTTCATGTTGGGGAATAAGAAAAAGTCACAGGGAGCCAGATCGGGTGAATATGGGGGGTGCGGCAGCAATTCATAACGTAGTTCATGCAGTTTGGTGGCGACAACTCCAGATGAATGTGCTGGTGCATTATCGTGGTGAAAGAGCACCTTCTTTTTTGCCAAATGCGGCCGTGTCTCCTTCAATTTTTTGTCAAAGCGGTTCAATAACTCACTGCAGTATTTCCCAGTGATCGTTTTTCCTTTTTCAAAAAAATCAATGAGGGTGATGCCATTTGCCTCCCATAAAACTGTTGCCACGATCTTTCCGGCCGATCGGACCATCTTCGCCTTCTTTGGGGCAGATTCACCGGGAGAAATCCATTGTTTTGATTGTTTCTCAGTTTCTGGTGTGCAATAATGAATCCAGGTTTCATCAACAGTGATAACTTGATGCAAAAACACCTTCGAATATTGCTTAAATTGCTGCAAACAGTGCTTCGAAGTTGACAGCCGGATCAACTTGTTGTCCACTGAGAGCAATCGCGGCACCCATTGGGCCGACAATTTTTTCATTGCCAACTTATCACGCAAAATATTAATTGCCGTTCCGGTCAACACACATACAGCCTCATCTACTTCACACACTTTTGTTCGTCGATCAGCGAGAATCATGTCGTGGACTTTTTGAATGATTTCCTTGGTAACCACGTCTGCTGGGTGTCCTGGTCGCTTCTCATCAAAAACAGATGTTTGCCCATGCTTAAATTCGTTGAACCAATATCTAACTGTGGTCATAGATGGCGAAGTGTCCCCATAAACAGCATCCAACTTTGCTTTTATCTCCTTGAATTTCTTCCCATCCAAAAACAAAAAGCGAATTACCAAACGATACTGCTCTTTTTCCATCTTAGCAAAAATCACGAAACACGTCTTACTCAAATAGCTGCCAAATCCAAACTAACCTTTAAATCAGTCTGAAATTTGTTTCACCATCGTTTGATAGATGGCAGCACACAATGATAACATTAACTTTCCTCAGGAATGCCCTTTGTTGTCAAACACAGGTACATATTGAACCGCCCTCGTAATATACTAGACTCAGTAGCCTAAAAATGGTCAAGCTTGTCCATCATTGAACTATGAATGTTACAGTCAACGAAGCACAAGAAGTAACGAAATAAAGCTTGTTACGTGTGAAACATTTACCCACTGGGCAAAAAAATGCTAACTTTGGAAACCTATTTTAGTTTAAGGAGAAGTCAGCTTAAAATTGATCATTTATATGATGATAAATGTGAAATGCAGTGAAACTGGTCACTTGGTGGGAAGAGCATGCATTCCAAGACCCAAAACTAAATATTTTAAGCTCCAGCATCATTCGTCAATACTTCACTTCAACACTTCATTTCTACGCTTAGTTCATTAAGTAGAACCTTAATATATATTGTGTGTCACTCAGTACTTCAAATTTCATTATTTGCGTGCATAGTTACCAGTTCATAGATCAACACACAGAAAGAATAAAACAAAACAATGGCGATTCAAAACCATTTGAATTATCAGCCAAGTATTCCTAAATTTTGACACATTTTAACCCTTTCGGGGCCACTGATTTTTCAGTGGGCACTCCAAGAAGTGGCATTGGTCTTTTCAGAATATTATACCACTTTTTCTTTAATTCACTAATTGCTTCTTATTACCCTTTTTAATTCATTTAAACTGCTTTAGAATACTCCTTTCTTAATGTATAATAATAAAAATATTACTTCTCTCTCTCTTCACTAAAGAAATCTAGAAATATAATCAACTTTTTCACACTTATTTGATAGCTACAAAATATCATTCTTCTTCTATATAATGATTTTAGAGAAGCCTAGGAAATTTAATAAGTTTATAATCAATTCTTCCTTAATTTTTTAAAATCTGAATTACATGAAATTCAGGCGAGCTCATGAAAATGGTTGGTCTTGTGATAGTTGAAAGTTTACCCACAAATGAGAAGAGTACATATGGTATATAATACCAAGAATTTAAGCTGTTATTACTTAGAAAAAAAATCAATGGTGCCTTATTCCATTACAATAGTTTTGCAAGTCACTTCTTTTACATGAAATCACAAATTACAAAAATATTCACATACGTGATAACACATGCAAATTCCATGCAGACCTTTTTCATATTTCACATTTCTAAATCTGTGGAGAGGGTGAAATCTCTCTCTCCTGCTCCATACCACACTAACTTTTACCTTCCACCCCCGGATTTCCCTTGCCCCGTACATTGTTGGCGATACCATCTTCATATTTGATGGACCAGAATTGTTCTTTCGTGTAAAACCATTCACCCTGCCCACAATCTTTTATTTATACCATAAACTGAGCCCTTAATTTTTTTCCAGGAGTAATGACTGTCAATTATATATGCATCCAGAACCACTCTAGAAATTACACTGAAGACTGCTTCCTTAAGTCTTTCAGTGACTTCCACCAAAATAAATGAACATATGCCAGCATACGAGAAGATACCGTATCCATACCAACTGTGCACCAATTGTAGTGCTTAATGATTGGCGACTTTTTTGGAATTTCTTGACCCCTCGGAAAGACTTCACTAGCATTTTGACTACTGAGTTAATGGCTAGCGCAATGTAACTGGATTGTTTTTTGACTTATTTTGCCAGGTGCTAAAGAATAGGTATCCCTTTCCAATTACATCACAACATACCTGTTCAAAATGCGCACTTTTTACACAAATTATGAACTAAATCTATGCAACTGAAAAGACTGTCACCAACAATGAAATCCTTTCAGGAAATAATTATCAGAATTCAACCAGAAACCGTGGTTGGAAATAAAGTTTTAACTGTGGAAAATTGCAATGAAGTTTTTATCGAAACCATGGTCGGAAATAAAGTTTTAACTGTGGAAAATTGCAACGAAGTTTTTATTACCAGAATTCAATTCATTGCTTCCAATGACGTGACATAAACCATTTTATTTTTAACTGTTTCTTGATAGGTGAGGCATATAATGTAGCCATATTCAGTCTGTGTCCATCAAAAATCAACCTTAAGCTACATTTACATGCATCCATTTCTGCATCGCTACCAAAACTACTTTTCATGCCTGTGTCTTCATGTTAGCTGGAAACAAAAGACAGAGCGATGACCCATGCAGTGCGTTTTGATGACAGGTGAACAAATGGCAGATGATGAGCACCGGTTTTTGCTCACCACTGCATCTGTAGCACTGCAAGAGCTGAGAATGGGTGATTTCTGCAACATTACAATATGAGGCAGTGAGGCAGACTTTGATACCCCTTTTAAAGTTGTGCTTGTTTGGCAAATATCATAATAGCTGAGTAGTCTTCTAGCACTCATCAAAGCTTAGATACTGATGAAGAGTACAGTGGTAGAGTAAAAAAAACAGCAATATCAGTGATTTGAATGAATTTAACACGGCAATTGTATTTCTTACGATCAGGTAAACCTGCTTGTAGACATCAAAACTAGGTGCAAGTTCATCTTTAGTTTTTCATGGGATGAGAATAAATGTAAATAAAACAAAGATTATGAAGTTTTCTAGGATGAGGAATGCTAAGGCAAACAATAAAATTAGAGGGCAAAAACTAGAGAACCGGTAGAACAATTTACGTATATTGGAAGTGTTTTGGGCCAAAATGGTCAAAGTAGTAGGGTTATGAGAATAAGAGTTGCATTAGGCAAAAAAGTTTTCACAAGGAGAGGAGAATTGTTGACAGGGACATTGAGTAAGGATGTTAAGAAAAGGTTCGTTAAAACTTTGATATGGAGCATAGTTATGCACGATATGGGAATATGGCCACTGAAGCAAGATGATAGGCGTAGATTGGTGGCTTTTGAAACGTTGGGTGTGGAGAAGGGTTACAGCAAAAACTTTATAACTTGATGACAGCCGACCAGTTGGCAACAATTTATCTCATTAGAGGCAAGAAAGCAGAGATGATGTTTAGTAACCTGATGTTGAATCTGAAAAATCAAGGGATAATGTTCTCTGCACGACAGTGAATAAAGTGACATGTTTCAAAGCAGCTGAAAGAAAAGGACCAGCTAAAAATAATAACTCTGAGATAGATAATAAACAACAAAGATGTTAGAAGAAAGTCTTTTGGTTCTAGACTACCATTCAAAGTACTTTCTTAAGTGTCAATTAGGAAGGTTTTGTAAGGACCTTATATCCCACTTGAAACACTCAGTCGGACATACAGAATGTTATTTAACAAAACAGTTGCTTAATCCAGTTTTCAGCCTAAATTATAGAATAGCATAGTAAACAAGAGGGCATTCTTGAATTATTTCAAATCAATTCCTTACAGAAGGAGATTATAATGGCTTTGACAGGTCCCCTCAAAGATGACAATATTTCATTCATTTGATTGTCATTGGCACTTCAAGGTCATACAGCAAATGATACTATATCTTCATGTGGCACTCAAATGGCTAAGAATACGAACCAAAAGCAGTGAGAGATTGCCTCTTTGATCCTTACTTCAACTGTACAACTACCACTTAAAGCTTCAAATACTTCAGAATGGTAGGAAGAAATAAGAGATGATACATGACAGAAAGCATACAGGTAACTCCATTAAGGATTCCTTGCCTGGGGCCTCAGTACTCATTTCAGAAAGCACTGAAATCTTCAAGCATTGCATGGCAATCAAAACAAAGAGGCCAGCATAAAAGCAACAGTAAATGAATGGGCAATGCTACAGCAAATGGGCATAAGGAGCTACATTATCATACACAGGAAAAGGTACTTCCTTGTCAAATAAAGAAAAATGTTTACAGCCAAATTACTTCAGAATGCAGTCATTATTAAAAGGTCAGGTTTTCACTGTACTTTTTCTTTTTACCTTATGGCTTCTAAAATGAAACACATTATCCATTCAAATTCCCTGATTGAAAGCAGCATTTATGCAGCATTACAATTTCATTTCACGACTATGCATACATAGTAATAATTCAGCATGGCTACTTCAAAAAGCCCAGTCCAACTTGTATGTTTCTAAGTTTCAACAGGGACAAAATTAAAATGAATCAATCCATGCAATGATGTCAACGTCTTGAATGAATGGCAGGTGAGAGATGCACATTCATTTCACAACATCTTCCCACTCTTTCCTCCAGTCAATTCTCAAAACGAGTGGTTCTACCCTTCCTTATCTGTGGTTAGACCAACTGCCATACATGCTTGCCTTGTATCAGCAATATCCATTATTTTACAATTCATTTGATCATGCTGACATCTGGTAGGCACTTAATGGTAGGACATTAATTGTAAGCACAAATAAGTGAAAGCAACCAGCAATTGTTACCCTTTTGTGATGCATGCTTTTCGATTTCTTCCACATGGTCCCACCCTACAGCGGAGCGATCCTGACGATCTGACTGGACTCCATATCTGCCTCCAAAGCCAATGCTAAAGTCTGTTTGGGATGCATGCTTCTCAGGTGCCTCACGGTGGTCCCAACTCAATGCACTCTTGTAAAACAACAATCAATGGCGAGATGAAACACCATGCTCAAAACACACACCGAACTGCAGAAATGTCGCTCACAAATTATTTCCCAAAACATAGTTTTCACCACAACTTTTTCTAAGAGTCAGCTTTACGCAAATCTAAATGTATGCTTACCAATTCTGAAGATGAAGGTGAAATTGGATGCAATTTTTAAATTTTGGATATTGAGTATTAATAAAGTTATTTAAAATTGCTGAAGAGTGACGGTGTAATGAAGAGAAGGCAATTTGTGCTGCCATGGGTTTGCAATGGTGTAGACGGTCACATTGAAATGCATGTCTTTACAGTTTGCCTCATTGAGATACCAAAACAGTCACTACACAGGAGAAAACACTCATATTAAGAACATTTCCATGCAAAACAATTCCAATTGTTGTACAAATGTGGAATTCACTCCCCCAAGAACCCACACTAATTTCTGCTCTCAATATATGCATCTCGACTAAAACACTAAGAGCAAATTCTAATTCCAAAGCAAGCCCCACCAAGGGAGCACCCTTTATGCAGCGAGGGCCCAAAGTCATGCCTTGGCACTGCTTTTGCATCAAAGGAAAATGTATTATGGATCAATTGCAATTATTCTTCACATTTTAATGCTCAAATCAAATTCCACTAAATCTACTGAACACTAGTGATATTTTGACACAGCATAAAAGGAGGAAGGGGGGGCCCATGTTCAGTTATGATCCAGGGAAATGATGGATGGAGATGTCACCTGAGCACATCTCTCCTTCCAGGCCGGAGGCAACAACATGAGTAGGAAGCATCTCTCTCACTTTGCTCGGTCATGTGATGAAAATTATGGGTCAAATCCAGGCAGCGTATCAGCAGCCAGACTTTAAGTTGGGGAGACATCTCACAATTGTACAAAATTACTTCTTTCTACACTCAGTTATGAAATATAAATCATTGGCCGTACACACAAAGAGACAAAATATAAACTTAACACTCACAGAAGCTAATGTTTAGTTAATGCACAGGCATCATCCTTAGAAAGAAGATTAGGAATCATACACACATACAATAAACTCTCAATTATCCATTTTAAATATTATCAATGCTGCACTCCCTTCGTGGCACTTCTAAATTACAATAAAATTACAATCGTGAAGATAATTAAATGCTTTGAAATTTTGATATACTTTTTTGAAAAGTTTGAAATACCTGGTCTTTTCTTAAAATTTTTTAATATCACAAAATAAAATCAACATCAAAAGCATTAAATTTTTTTAATTTAAAAATTTTTGAACAATCCATACTATCTTGGTATCGTTTCCCTCGCATTCATTAGCCCTGAGAATCCTGAATTCTCTTTTAAGGTGAGAAAATACATGGTTTTACTCTGCAATAAATAAGTCACCAACTACCCACAATACTTTAATCATACGATAAATATGAAATCATTTCAGCGATCCTTTGTCAATATTTATCCTTAGTCAGTCATTTGATTTTTCCTGGCTATGTGCTTGGTGTAGCTTTCCGAGGAATATACGTTCCGCAGTTCACTTTATGGTAAATAGTTCTGGATCCTTGTAAATCTACTAGAATAGTTTAAAATGTTCTTGGAATCACCACCAGATGTCAGCACTAGCACAATGAGTTTCCCGTGTAGCAATAGCAAACATGCACAGCATCAGTGCTCTGGGGAGAGATCTGTGGTGTGGACATCTCTCTGTTGTTCTTCCCGTGAGGTGATTTATGAAGATGGAAAAGGCTGCCTCATTCGAAGATATTAGACAAGTTATGGACATAAAAGAATCGTTGGTACAACGCATTCAGAGATGAGCTCTCCAACTTTATGATGTGGCCATATTCGAAGAATGGACAAAAGAGGGCCACAAACTCTGCACGAATGGTTACCACCCGAAAGAAGGAAACATTTACGGCTTAGGAAAACATGGAGAGCAGAAATAAACTAAATGATGAAGGATCAAGGCCTGGCAGAGGAAGATTGCAAACAATAGTAAGGCTGGAAGATGGGAATACAGGGTAACCACTGAAAAGTGGAGAGTCTACCCTTAAAAGTAATAAGGAGAATCAATTATCTGTACTGAAAGGGGAAGAATGTAATGTATTTGTTTTTCTATCTGTGACATACCACCACAATCATACAAGGGTAGTTAGAAGGGTTCTTGGAGTCATCACCAGATGTCGGTGCCAGTGCAACGAGTTTCCTGCGTGGTAAACCTTTAAGAATCAACACACAAAGTGTCAGTGTTCTAGGAAGAGAGGGGTGGTGCAGATGCCTTTCAATTGCTGTTCACATGCATTGATTTGTAAAGATGGAAAAAATGGAGATTTGAGCAGTGATCATATAATTAGTAAAGAAAGGAATGAAAGCAAAGGAAATTCATGGTGACTTTCATAACACTCTGGGGGACTCGGCTCCTTCATATTCAACTGTTGCAAAGTGGATTAACGAGTTTAAGTTTGGTCGGGAAAGCTTAGATGATGATCCACCCAGTGGTTGACCAAAATGTGCCACAGCCCCAGAAATTATTGCAAAAGCACATAAAAAGGTCCTGGAGGATCGAGAACTAGAAAAGGGAGAAATTGCTGAAGCTGTATGGATATCACCTGACAGGGCATATCACATTTTAACAGTGGAATTGAATGTGAACAAATTATCTGCTAGAGGAGTGCCACAATTCTTGATGTAGGATCACAAACGCATCGCATTGGAAATTTCCTAGCAATGTTTGACTCATTTTAAGAGCAACCAACAAGATTTTCTGCATCGGTTTGCGATCACAGATGACACTTGAGTCCACTATACCCCAGAGACAGCAGTCAAAGCATTTGAAACCTGTTGATTCACCACCACCAAAGAGAGCAAAGGCAATACGGTCAGCCGGGAATGTGATGGCTTCAGTTTTATGGGATGCAAAAGGTATTCTGCAGATAGATTATATTCCCACAGGTCAAAGTTTTCTGGACAATGCTACACAAACCTTCTGGACCCACTACACCCAAAGATACAAGAAAAAAGGCCAGTATTGGCAAGGAAGGAAGTCATCTTTCATCAAGACAATGGATGTACATGCACAAGTATTGTGGCCATGGCAAAACTAAGTGAATCAACATATGGATTGTTTCCACAGCTACCTTATTTGCTTGATCAGGCTCCATCAGATTTCCATCACTTCCCCAAGCTCAAAATTTTCCCTGGTGGATGGAGATTCTCTTCAAACAAAGAATCAACAGCCGAAATATATGGGTATTTTGCATGCCTGAAGAAATCTAATTTTTGAGATGGGATCAAGACATTGGAACATCGCTAGACCAAAAGCATTACTGTGTAGGGAGACTACATTGAAAAATAAAAAAGTTTCACGGAGGTAAGTTTTTTATTTCTATTCCATCCCAAGAACTTTTCAAATTACCCTAGTATATTGTCAACACTATAAAATGGCTGAAAAATGGAAAAATGTGCTTCCCATGTATATCAATTTATATTTTGATTACCTGTGATTCACCATGCACCCAATAGCATAGATAATTGAGAGTTCACTGTATATATACATGAGTATGAAATCAAAACCACTTGAGATGCAATTTTATAGTTTAGGAGATTATGCTTGTATTATGTAGTTGCTTTACCAATTAACAAATGCCATCAATTGACTATTGGATGCGATTTTCAAAGGCAATTATATTGAATTGATGGGAAGTAAATCAACACTGAGCATGGTAGGCCCAAAAGTATCTTCAAAACAGGCACTTAATCATGAATGCTAATAAAAATACTTCAGATGGCATATAATAACGAACATATGCACAGCAATTCATGAGAGACAGATGCTTCATCTTAAAATGAAAGTTAACTAAATTAATAAGAAAGATTTCAAATTCTTTTAGTCTGTGAGCACATGGCCACAGGGGCCAAGTCTGGAAGGTAAAGAATCACAAGGGAACTTGAGAGTGGGACTTTCTATTAGAAATATTTTGACAAAGATGACAAGGTTCCATGAGAACTCAATTTCACTGTTCTTTAACTCTATTCCCACCTCTCTCAAGTGATTCGCCCAGACCAATGTCCCCATATGTAATTTATCACTGCTGCCATTCCAACTGAATGTGAAGTGCCACTCAGGGACATTAACCTAAGTGGACATAGACCCAGATGAGATGCAATATTGCTCACTGGCAAAACAATGAAGCATCCATATAATGCACATATGCATGGTAATTTATGAGAGACGGAGGCTTTATCTTAAAATTAGAGTAAGGTAAATTCATAAGAAAGATTTGATATGCTTTTAGTTTGTGAGCAAATGGGCAAAGAGGTTAGGTCTGCACTAATGAAATGACAAGGAACACACCTAGCATTGAATTCAGTGAGATATCTGGAGAAACATTTGTTTTGTGAGGATATGCATTACCAAATGACTACTTGCTTGCAGAGTAGCTACTTTGTCTGCATTCTCCAACATGAATTTTCACTGAATGGCATTGTCTAAAGAGTTTGTGCACACAATTCCATTTGACTAATACAATGAGTGAGGAACATGAGTGCTCTTTCCTCTCTGCCCATCCCCCGACCACCTCCTCTCTCCTTCCCGCTCCATCCACACATTCCGAGCCCTTTCCCTCATGTACTACAAGCACATGAAATCTTTTCCTACGAATTCAGCTTGGTTCAAGGTTGGTGCAAGGCCCAATGAGTGATGCAGCTGAGTATCCCATGCTCAAATTTGAATTTTTTGTACAACTAAATCCTGTGACATATGAACTGTCAATTTATATCACTAACTAACACAAAATGAAGAGGTACTTACTACATTGAAAAGCCAATATCTGTAGATAAAAATGCCTATGCTAGCATCTATGATAACACACTACATCAAATACGTATACAGTAATTATTCATTAAACAATCATTTCAATTAAAAGATATTGATACCTTGTCAACACGGTCGGTTTGTACTCCAAATTTTCCACCAAATCCTGTGCTGTAATCCTTTTGTGAAACATGCTTCTCAACTTTAGCGATGTAATCGTGACCAACGGCTGATTGGTCCATCCTTCAAGTAGGGGATTAAATAATTGCAGTCACAAAACGTTATAATGAAAAATTAAGAACTACATTTAATTAGAATTTCAAATTTCCTTCATCTGTAAACAGTGGAGACAAAGTGGTGTCTAAAGTAGAGTAGGGTGTCTCAGTAAAGTAGTGACAAAAATGACTACTTCAAGAGAATCAATTATGTGAGAATGAATTTACATAAACAACATGAAAACGTAATTACGTTGTTGTATCACTTCAGTGTCTGAACTTTTTAAAATAATTCTTTATTAGAGCTGTTATTTTAATTAACACATACTTAGAAATGTTAAACAGCAAAAAATTGAGGATTTTGGAAAACTGAAACACATTAAAAGTGCCAAAGGGCAAACCTTTTTTGCCAGTGCAATCTGTCTTTTCATGTTTTAAGTAACTTTTCTATGAAATAGTGTTTAAAATTAATCTATTTCATTAATCATTATAATCACTCATCCTCCTTTGTTTTCTGCAGGTCGAATATATATCAGAGATGCTTTGAATTTAAACAGATAGCAAAGCATTTTTTTCCATTTTCCTTAACTCCAAAAGAGGCACAAACATAATTAAACTCATCTGAAGCAGGAACTATATTATCCACCAACCGTAATTTTTCATTCGACTCACAATGATGAAAGATACATGATAGAGTAAAAACATTATAGAGATAATGTTTCAAACCTCATTTTGTTAGCGGCATTCAATATACTACCTTGAACAAAAAGTTCCCGGAATAACCACCGTGTGGCGCTCCCATCGTTCTGATTTGACTTCTGTTTTTTTTTGTTAAATTGGTACATCTGTTGTTGATATTCCCTTTAAATCTTAGTGTCATAACTTGACATTTGCAAAAGTTACGTAGCCAAGAGTACATCTATCTCTGTGTGTGTTGGCGATTTTTTACAATTGCAGAAATGGATTTAAATTTGCAACAACGAACTTGTATTAAATTTTGCGTAAAAAACGGATTTAGTGGCGCACGGACGTTGGAAATGTTGGAAAAGTGTTTCGGCAACGATTCTCTAAAAAAAACGGTCGTTTACCAGTGGCACGAGCGGTTCAGAAGTGGTCGTGAGTCAATCGAAGATGATGAACGCAGTGGCAGACCATCGACATCGAAAGTCGGTGAAAAAATTGATAAAGTAAAAGAAATGTTGGTCAATAACCGCAAATTAACCATCAGAGAAATAGCGGAGGACTTGAACATTGCCTATGGATCCGCCCAAGACATTGTGGTTAATGATTTGGGTTTCCGTCGTGTAGCAGCAAAGTTGGTGCCAAAAGACCTCAATTTCATGCAAAAAAGAGACCGTGTTGACGTCGCAAAAGACATGATTTGCGAGGCTGAATCCCATCCCACATTCATCAAAAGGATCATTACTGGAGACGAGACGTGGGTTTATGAGTACGACACGCAATCCAGACATCAGGCAAGTGAATGGCGTTCACCAAATGAGCCGAGACCAAAAAAACCACGTCGTTTTCAGTCAAAAAAGAAGGCAATGCTGACGGTTTTCATGGATTACAACGGTGTAGTGCATCATGAATTTTTGCCAGAAGGCCAGACAGTAAACAAAGAGTATTATTTGGGCGTTATGAGACGTTTGCGTGAAGCAATTCGCCGAAAGAGACCAGAAATGTGGGCAGAAAACTCGTGGATTTTGCACCATGATAACGCACCGTCGCACAGTGCTATCATTTTTCGTAATTTTTTGACGAAAAATGCAACAAATACCATCCAACAGCCACCGAATTCACCTGATTTGGCTCCCTGTGACTTCTTTCTGTTCAATCGAGTTAAAAAACCATTACGGGGAACGCGTTTTAGCAGCCGAGAGGAAGTAATGGAAAAATCGCAGGAAGCACTGATGGACATACCGAAAACCGACCGTAACTTTTGCAAATGTCAAGTTATGACACTAAGATTTAAAGGGAATATCAACAACAGATGTACCAATTTAACAAAAAAAACAGAACTCAAATCGGAACGATGGGAGCGCCACACGGTGGTTATTCCGGGAACTTTTCGATCAAGGTAGTATGTATTATTTTAAGACGTGTAACCAGAACTAGAATTAGCAGTTTTTGGTATATTTCCATTTTATTAATCTCAGAAAAATGGAAAATATTTTAATACCCTGTGGAATGTAGCAATCTTGCTCATATAAAACTGGTTTTTATTTTTTAGCATATCGCTTGCCAGTGATTTACAGCAATACAAGAAGAGACAAATCATTGTGTTACCAATTAAAAATTAAAGGAATTACTGCTTTCCAGTTGTATTTTATTCCTGTCAAAAACACAGAGAGGCAGATACCCATTTCTACAGTTTTACATTATGCTGATTCAAATTACCCCAGCCAAACACTTGCACTCTTGGTGAAGATAGTATCACAATTAAAGTGGAATGAATTAATTTCCAATTTTAACAAATTATGCAAATATAGCATTTGATAGCAAACACGTTTTAAAATATCATATCCTCTGATAATATCCAATGGTAAAGAGTAAAAATATTTGTAGCATCGGCTGTGCCATTTGCTTGTTTAGATACAAAAATGAAAGTAAATATTGTCATACATGTATTTTGATACTATAAGTGATTGCAATTATTAAAAGAGTTGTTCTGGACCCATCAGAACATGGACGTGACATTATCATGAGCAGCATCCAACTGCCTTGTTTCTTCGTTCAATTTATGGTTGGATTATTCTTTAGAACATTTTAAGTGTTACTAATACTCACCATTCAACACTACAGGGATGTCTCTAATTTAGAACTTGAGAGTTCACGGATCGTACCTGTCCTTCTGAATGCCATACTTTCCACCATAGCCGTAAGCACCGCCAGGGTCTTCCTCTAACTGCTTTTTTCTCTTCAGTGCATCGGACTCTGTGGTCTCTTGCCTTAGTTTATCCATATCAATCGCTCCCCCTGAGCGACCAGAGCCTTCAACCTGGTTGATTGACATTTTATTGAGTAAAATACTGTGATCACAGATTTTCCTTCCACTCTCTAAATATTCCAATATCTTAGACATTGCTTTGAAATGACTCATCTTGAGAATCACAATCACATTAGAACACATATGGCATTATTTTTCTCAAGTTAAATATACAAAAAACTTCAACAATTATAAACACTAATGTCAAAGAAAGCATGTTAGATATTTAGAAAATGTGGCTTCTACTATTATTTTTCCCTCTCTCATTTCTTTTAATCAATAAACTTCTGGGGAGTAAGGAGTTGCTCAACTTTATGCAATACAATAACCTAGAACGACACCATCGTTGACCTCATTCAGAATCACATGCTCAAATATATGTTGTTTATAGATGTAAGAGATACTGCATAGTATATGGTATAAATACCACTCTCTAATTAACAGAGTTTTTATTTTCATTGTAAATCACTCATCCATTTTCATTTCAAATAAATTTGTCCTACAACAATAATTAACCACCCTAGGAAACCAATTTTGGTAAACATACATAGGAAGTATTATGTAGATGAACCAAAAGAACCTAGTATGAAATCTCTTCGTATTTAAACATATATGTAGTGCATGAGTTGGATGCATAAATTTGAAAGGGTACAGAATATGAATAAATAACTCACAGCAGTCAAACAAGAGGTTCACTTTGGCCAAGATGGAAACAAAATAGCAGCACGTTGAAGAACAAAATAGTACCATGCACATAAATGTCAACATTATTTAATATAATAAAGAATATGAATTGATGTCATGGGGGTTGCCTTTACAGGCTTGCCTGTACCATAATATACAAGTCTAAATTTAGCTATCTTTGGAAGTGCTAGTTAGTTTAAAGGATTGCCACTGCCATCTTAAGGAATAAAATTATATGAGGAAGACATCTTAACTTTTTTCATTTAATTCTAAATTGTTCCTAGCTTTCATAAAAGACAATGCGTAGTATTAATTCGAGCGCATTTAACTAGATCTGAAAATACATAGCCATTACAACTACAAATGGCAGATATACTTAAGTAAAGCGACACCAATGAAACTACAATTCTGATATTTGCAGCCTGTGCCAAAAATTCGTCATTTCGTCCAGAAACCTCGAGTTTTCATTTTCCTGCGATACATACCGTGCGTGACCCCCATCTCGCTTCTTCCTCGGTGACATCGTTTACAAAGTCTGGGTCAGTTTCCCAATCATCATCAGCACCGTCAGCATTTGTGTTTGCTGCAAGTGTAGCAGGCATGACCCCAGCACTTGCCTTCCACATGCCTTTTGGAGTGCTGTTATTAGTAAACATATGAAAAATGACAATATTATACTAAGAAAGAACTTTCGGATTATACTACCTGTTACCGAAATCTAAAATCAAATTTAGATAATTTATTCTGACCTAGCTGAGTCTCAATCTTCAATGAAATTGTTATTGCAAGTAAGCAATTCCTAAAACAGTATTATTCGTGTCGGCTCGAATGAGTCATCAGCAGCATGCATTAGTAGAACAACACTATTAGGTTGAAATTATTTTAAATTTCATTCAATTACTTCGTAAATAGATTTCTGACGTGAAAATACATTTCAATTGCGTGTCAAAACACAATTCCTGCCAAAAATGTTTCTCTAATGTAGGTAACAAACGATAACTAAGCGCCACACACAGAGGGTGGTTTATTGATGATGAATGTAAATTATAAATTTTTTGAGCTATTATATCACCATTTGCCTCTAACCGCTGGCATTTAAGTTTATAAAACTCACAAATTATGCCGACGTAAGAATTGCTCCTTCCTCGACTCCTCCCCTGCTGCTTAAACCGGACAAAGCAAATCGCTATGACATTGGCTCAGCAGAACAAAAGATCAAACATGCTGCGTACATCCAGGCGCACAAAGTTACCAAACGCCACTTTTTACATTAGATATTATGAGATACGGCAAGTAGGGTCGCTGATATTAGACATGAAACTAAAAACAAATTTTTATAAAAAGAAAGCCGGATATTTGTCGATTTGTGTCTCAGCGAACACCTTCAATAGCCTCCCTTTTAACCTCATCTTAAATGAAGAGGTTCATCAATGGCGCGATATGTGATACTTAATAGAAATCTTGTATTAATAAAAGCATGGATGTATCTCTTTAAAACCATGTAAAATATGTTGGATTATTCAACATGGAGATATAGGAGGAAAAAAACTTTCGGTTTGGGCACGGTCATGGTTTTTTTATGGTTTAAGAAAATATTATTTCTTACCCGCAGCATATGTGCGATAGAAAAAGATTTTCTAGAGCATATGAGTGACAAGAAAAATGTGAAAATTATAGGATGGACAAACCTGAACATACAGGAATTTGACGAATATTTGAAGAGAGGATTCTCGCAGAATACTCCAAGGGAATTAAATTAACTTTGCTACTTTCTACGATACTCTTAGCTTCAATTATAGTCAAGTCAAAGGATCTCTCAATTGCCACAGTCAAAGTTTTTTGATCATTCTGAAATGGGGGTTAGACGTAAGGAGTAATACGTCCGAAACTGAAAGAGGTGTCTAATCATAAACCATGAACACAGTAATCAAACCGAAGGTCGGTTTGATAAGAGATGATAACCCCATACTAAGACCGACGCCGTGTGAAATTAAAGCATTGGAGTAGGAGGGCCTGTGCCAGTTTTGGTTTCCTAAGAAGATCTGTCACCCAAAAAATCATAAAGTTTGGGTGGAGCTCAGAGAGGCTTGCCCGGGAATCGAATCCGGGGCCTCCGGGCAGTAGTCCAACGCTCTACCCCTGGCCTACCGCGACCCACCAATTGAATATAGGGAAAGAAAATGAAAGCTGCTGAATACAGAATTGGGAAAAATTCATGTAATTAATTAACTTGAATTCCCTTCCGTACAAACCCCACACATTCGAAGTGCCAGGGGATCGGAATGGTGTGGTGGCTAACGTACAGGCTTTTCACCGAGAGGGCCCGGGGTCAAATCCTGGAGACAACATATATTTTCCAGTGGTATCCCGATCTATACTTCAGGTCCTTTGTAGAGAGTACTTGGAGTGAATACGACTTCTCTCGGATGGGACGTTAAACTACGGACCCCTTGCCTCCGGGCAGTAGTCCAACGCTCTACCCCTGGCCTACCGCGACCCACCAATTGAATATAGGGAAAGAAAATGAAAGCTGCTGAATACAGAATTGGGAAAAATTCATGTAATTAATTAACTTGAATTCCCTTCCGTACAAACCCCACACATTCGAAGTGCCAGGGGATCGGAATGGTGTGGTGGCTAACGTACAGGCTTTTCACCGAGAGGGCCCGGGGTCAAATCCTGGAGACAACATATATTTTCCAGTGGTATCCCGATCTATACTTCAGGTCCTTTGTAGAGAGTACTTGGAGTGAATACGACTTCTCTCGGATGGGACGTTAAACTACGGACCCCTTGGCGCCTTTCGACAAGAGTAGGCTAATGCCGACTTCGGGTTTCCCTCCACCCTTCATCCTTTCCCATCCGGCCCTAATGGCGCAAATGACCTTAGCTGTCGGTCGCCTCCCATAAAAACTACAAAACTACTACTCAAAATTGCCCAGACTTTGAAGTGCCTCGTGCACGGTCACTGTCGATGGTTATGGCTCTCTATCGATAATGCTAGGCGCATATTCGAGGAACCATCACCTAGTAATAATCCAGGCCCACTTTCATGTTCTACAGACAAGTTGGTATTCCGTCGGAGGGGACCTTGAGGGTCGGCTTACGTTGCCTACGTCGTCCCGACACCATGAGGGATTGCCAAGCCAGGGCCCAGAGCGGCGGGATGAGTCAGTAGGAAGAGAAGTATTTCACTAAATATTACTCCTGGTGAGGGTGGGAATGGCGTCGCGACGTACTTCCCAGCCTATTGTGAACTATGCCTATATAGCTAACCGTGATAATCCCATTGCACGATCGATGTGCCCTAATTGATCTTCCTCCCGATGAGGGAGGAAGGGCGAGCCTGCTCTTTTCAATTTCACCTACAGCCTCTGGGAGTCTGAGAATAGCCGTAGTCATTGGAATTCAATAATAAAAATAGTATTTATGGATTATCAATTCTATATCGAATTCATTTTCCTTCCCAGATGTTTGCTACCGCCAATTCGCGAGGAATTTCGCATTTCTACGGGGAGGCGCAATTAATCTTGGTGGACTCGTGTGACAAAGGGGTATTTTTTAGCTTCTTTTAATTTTCATGACAATATTAATTTTTTTTTCAATTAATTTTATTGAAGTATCTGAACACTACAGTCAAAATATGTTACCTACGCAAAAATTGCATAGTTTTTAGGTTCACTCTCCGCGTTTTTGGCGTTGGAGCAACATAATTTGATGTGCTGCTACCTCCAGCTCCGCACATTAGACTTAGTGTACTCCAAAGTATGGTTCTTGGTGTTGTCTCCCCTATAGTTATATGCGAATGGATAGACGTCCCTGATTTTTTATAACTACATTTCGCTTCTTAGTGCTCCGTCCTTCTGGCGTTCAAGTTGAAGAAAATACGCGGCTATGAAGAGATGCCTGAAAATTGGATGAATAGGGTTCGAATCGATAATATTTGGTCTGCAACCTATATATCAGCCCGTTACTGACCTATAAATCATGTCCGTGGAGAAAAATATTTCGCATGAACCTCAAGTTTATTGATTCGAAACGATGTTCTGCCTTAATTTCAGGAATACATTTTGCGAGTGATTTCTTAAAATATTTCTATTTCAGGAATACATTTAGAGAGCAATTTCTTAAAATATTTCTATTAATAAAAAATACGTTTCAGCTATTTCGTTACATTAATTATCATCGGATTCTAACTTAAACTTTTCCTATGAGATTCCGTAAATTTAAATAAATTAATTATTTAAAGCGTAAATAGCTGCGGAAAATAAACATAACAGAAAATAATCATATTCTTGTATTTGGTAACTCCCCCCTGCTAATCATCTTAGGGAACTATCCGCCAGCCGAAAAACAAATGTCTTTGATTTAGCAGTCTTTCAAATATCGGCGGGCAGATTTGTGCCAAAGTATTTCTTTGCTCTTTTTGATTTGCACTCTCCTTTCTCCTCTCACAAATCAATCCCCAGCATTGGTCGACACTAGTGCTGAAGGACAACAAAATACCATTCACAAGAGAGCAGGGAGGTCTCTGAGCACATTAAGTCGCTCAATGGATAGATTTAAGCGCAGCCACATGTTGCCTACAGAAACATTGTACATCAGGTGCTTGGCGGGACGTGGTTCCAAGACTGTCCACACTTGAGCAACAGGATGTTCGTTCGCGTGAGCGTTTGTTGGCAGTTTGAGTTCATGAGACGGGAAGGTTAAAAGTTTCTGTCAAAGTTACCTCAGCAGATGAAACATGATTACATCATTTCGATCCTGAGAGCAAACTGCATATTTCAAGGTATTTTTTGTAATTATGATCATTGCACAGCCTTCGTATATACGAGGGCGGTTCAATATGTACCGTGCTAGAAATGAAGAAACCATTTTTTCAAAAACATTTTTTTTTAAATTTTTCAACGTCCCCTTTTAGAAAGATACACTTCTCCCAACGTTCCGGCCATTTTTTTAACCCCTCCAAGAAATAGGATTCGTCGAACTCTCCAAAATACGCCTCTGTCTCGGCGATAACTTCCTCGTTTGAGCTACATTTTTTTCCCGCGAGCCATTTCTTCATGTTAGGGAATAAGAAAAAGTCGCAGGGAGCCAGATCGGGAGAATACGGGGGGTGCGGCAGCAATTCATAACGTAGTTCATGCAGTTCATGAAGTTGACAGCCGGATCAGCTTGTTGTCCACCGTGAGCAATCGCGGCACCCATCGCGCCGACAATTTTTTCATCGCCAAATTATCAGGTAAAATATTAATTGCCGTTCTGGTCGACAAACACACGGCCTCTGCTACTTCACGCACTTTCGTTCGTCGATCAGCGAGAATCACGGCGTGGGCTTTTTGAATGATTTCCTCGGTAACCACGTTGGCCGGGCGTCCTGGTCGCTCCTCATCAAACACAGATGTTCGCCCACGCTTAAATTTGTTGAACCAATATCCAACTGTGGTCATAGATGGCGAAGTGTCCCCATAAACAGCATCCAACTTTGCTTTTATATCCTCGCCTTTCTTCCCATCCAAAAAAAGCGAATTACCGAACTTACTCGAATGGCTGCCAAATCCAAACTAACCATTAAATCAGTCTGAAATTTGTTTTGATAGATGGCAGCACACGATGATAACATAAACTTCCCTCAGGAACGCCACGCCCAAACACGGGCACTTATTGAACCGCCCTCGTACGCCCTCCATAATTTCCAGCATGACACTGTCCGGAATGCTAAAAACTGTAACCGGAATGAAGGCTTATTAAGATCCCGTAAGGCCACCTTTTAGAAATATTGGAATACTACACTAGAATCACAGTGACACTAGTTGTGTGAATATGTACTTCGAAAGCAAGTTATTCAGGCCCGGATACACCGTGGTGTAGCCCTGATCACCACGATTACAGTGGCGATCATAAATTAATGGCTTGAAAAACTGAAGTTAAATCAGATAAAATAAGATACAAATATCATAAAGAGTTACTTTATTATTGAACCGAATGTATAAATGTAAAAAGGAATACCAATTTCTAAATTATGCAAATTCACACCTTTACAGTATAATAATTTATAAATATACATTTATCTTGTGGTAAAAATACGATAGCGGTGAATCTTCTCTACGTCGTTCAATAGCGTTTGATATAATTTAATGTATGCATGAGTAAATAAAATTATTCGTAATCATTTGAGGGACTGGAAATGTGATTAAAGAACGAATCACGACATCAAAGAATATTTTATTCGTACAAATTATCAATTATTTCTCCATGTAGAAATAATTTGGAGACCACTTGCCTGATTATAACATCGTGCCATTAATTTGGAAAATAAATATGACCACTCACCATTGGCTCTGTGACGGAACGCGACTCTCAGAGTCATTAGCGAGCAATTAGCCCACCAGGCCTTCTTCAAAAGCATGCAATTTGTTGTGGTAAAACTAACGAACAATATTCTACCATGTCGCTGCTACATTATATGGCCGAAAATAAGCAAGAATTTTTTATCGATTTTCAGTTATGCAAATTAGGGGAATCTTTTGAAAACTCTAAATATAGAAATAAAGAAAAAACCACATTGAACACACAGAAAAATGGGAGCCTTCATGAAAGCCTCCAGGGGAAAATGAAAAGGAACCCGAGAGATGAGGAACTTACATACAGCTAATAATTAAATGAGTCACAGGGAAGAATTATGCAGACTTGATCATGTTAACCTATAATAGTTTTAATTGGGGAGCGGCATTAAACCAACCGTAGCACTAAATTACTATGAGTATGACGAGGTATTCAAATTAAATTTTAATTTGAACAGTTAATCAATCAAAAATCTCTGTCAACGAATTTCCACCAAATTAAATCTTCGTGCCATTCATTTTCACGACTCCATTTAGGTAAGTAGGTGGCCGTTTTGTAGGCTGCTCCTACATCCGAATTTTTCTCCATAATTCATCCTCGCCCTCATCCCTACTCCTAAAGTTCTATGCATTCGTGTGCCTCTAAATAGTAGTAGTGTAAGTCTATCCCGAAATGCTCGAATGGAGTGCGAGGAAGATTGTCTTTGTATCATCCAATGGCGGGGGAAAAGTAGCTAAATAGTCGCATGAAATTTCGTTCTCATGTGGTGGTACGGCTGGCAGCTAATCATCCAACTATTTGGATTTTAAAATTTGGCAGATAAGAAGACTCTTATCACCTGTTTGACTGTTATTCCCTGCAATGATTTGAAAAACTTTAAGGGAAAGCTGGCTCACATATGGGCACGACGTTGCTTCATGTTGCTTATTTATTTTGAAGAAATGCTCCCCAGCGTCATAGGTACCTTCATTACGCTCTATCCAAAAGCCTCCCAATACTACACACACACACAGATATATATATATATATATATATATATATATATATATATATATATATATATATATATATATATATATATATATATATATGTATGTATATATATAAAATGGCTACATCGTGTGAGGACTACAGGACGATAAGTTTGATATCCCACGCAGCCAAAGTTGTTCTCAGTATCATAAACAAAAGGGTAGAGAGTAGGGCAAATGATTACTTAGGGGATGATCAGTTTGGGTTTAGGAAGGGGAGAGGTACGCGTGATGCCATTGCAGTAATGAGATTATTAATCGAGAGGAATAGAGAACACAACCAGGAGGTATTTGCCTGTTTCGTAGATTTCGAAAAAGCGTTTGATAGAGTGAATTGGGAAAAACTAATGAGTATATCGCAGAAAATAGGAATAGATTGGAGGGAAAGGAGGCTAATCCGCAACCTGCACGTGTCTCAGACTGCTCAGGTGCGAGTGGGGAACGGGTAGTCCGGATGGGCAGTGTTAGGTAGAGGTGTTAGGCAGGGTTGCCCATTATCACCGATGCTGTTCAACCTATATGCAGAGGAAATGATTAAGGAGGCATGGAAAGAACTGGAGGTAGGAATGAAAGTGGGCGGGGAATTAGTAAAATCAGTCAGGTTTGCTCATGACCAAGCTTTAGTTTGCCAGTCAGCCAAGGGGTTGCAAGCATTGCTTAGTGAATTGGAAATTCAGGGCGACAGGTATGGGGTGAGAATCAATATTAATAAAACAAAGGTTATACGATTTTCTAGAGAGAAAAAGGCTAAGCTAAACATTAAAATAAGAGGGCAAAAACTAGAACAGGGAGAACAGTTTACGTATCTCGGTAGTGTTTTGGACCAACACGGTCAAAGTAGTAGGGACGTAAGGAGAAGAATTGCGCTAGGTAAAGAGGCTTTCGCAAGGAGGAGGGAGTTGATGACAGGAACGTTGAGTGAGGAAATTAAGAAAATACTCGTAAAAACTTTGATATGGAGCGTGACTATGTACGGTGCGGAAACGTGGTCATTGGAGCAGGAGGTTAGACGTAGATTGGAGGCTATTGAAATGTGTGTGTGGATAAGAATGGAGAAGGTGAAATGGACGGAGAAGAAAACAAATGAGGAAGTACTTGGAATGGTGGGCGAAGAGAGGGGTTTCTTGGGAGAAATCCTATGGAGGCAGGAAAAGTGGATGAAGGGGGTGTTGATAGAGGGGAAAATGTTGGGCAAAAGAGGAAAGGGAAGGAACAGGATAGGGATGTTGGACGGGATGAAGGGAGGAAGAAAGTACTCAGAGATGAAGAGGGACCTGATATGGAGTAGGACGCTGGATTTTGTGTTTTTTAGGAGTCACAAATATTTATTTAATAGCTGTGTCCATCCAAAAACCTACCTTAACCGGTATATTACCTAAAAATATATATATATACACACACACACACATATATAAATATATGTTTACATACATACAGACACGTGTGTGTGTGTCGCTTTGATTGCCAGTTCCACATAATTTTGAAACCGCTACTGGAGGTTTCAGCGTACTCAATTAATTTCCTCCTACATTTTTATGATTTATTCTAGTTTTCAGCACATATAACACCATGAACATTTTTGCAAAGCAATTGAATGTTATCCTGAAATATTCTTTTCCCGCTTTACACTCACCATACCGCTCTAACTTGACTAGTTTCGTCATGGCTACACGGCGAAAAATTGTTTTTGTTTTTTTTCCGGCGTACCAACATGCTCCTGTCAGTTCCCATGTTTTTACATTGGAAAACTTTCTTCATGCGTCATAGAATCGGATCCATACTGATTAGTCCGTGACACACATGCAAATGCATGATTGGTCTGAGCGGGAAGATCTCAGAAAGTTGTTACGGATAGCAATGACCACCACCCAAGGTGGTTTTCGGTGGTGGTCATACCTATCCGTAACAGCTGTATCCAAATTGAAACATATTGAATTATTACATATTTTATTTTAGTTCACCTTTCCTGACATTGCAGAGCCTCTACCAATTATTGTCCTTCAATGAAAGCTTCCCGTACATACTTCATTAAAATTACATCAGGTCTGTTTCGTCTTATATTTCGCCATAACAATTACTGCACATATGAGATTAGCATTCTTATTTTTCGCTCCAAACTTAAATGGCTAATTTTCAGCTAAAGCCCTTAAATGTGTCCTCAAATATCCTGCCCAAATGCAAATTATCCTACGCCAACATCCTACTTTTCACTTAATGAAAAATGGTGATACAATTCAAATTAAATAGTTTATTTTTCTTATTTACACATTTACACGATAAATTACTTATGTATTAAGTTACAACACTCGGACATAAGATGGTCTGCAAAGGAATCCGTTTACAGATTGCCCATTAATAATTCATGCATTACACATACGCCAATATTCACTTTGTACTGTGAAATACTAAAACATTTGGCATCGTGATTCACAAATCTTAACTTCAAGGAAACGCGAACACCGATTCCTAATTATTAAAAGAATAATAGTGTCGGGGAATAGTCCACGAATCGAAAAAAGAACAAATATAATTCTGAACGGAGACATCAGTGCACACAGTAGATTAAACCAACTTACATCTTACGACAATATTTAAGTAGGAAAGATATACAGCTATCTCCATGGAAATGTTTTCAAAATTAGGACGGACAGTAACCGTAGGTAGGTACACAAAAATATGAACACATCCTTCTTCCACTGGGCGCACAGTATTACACAATCAGTTATCCACTTGCCACTGAAATAAATAACACAATTGACACACAAGTGAATGAATTGCAAGTAGGGCTAAGGATTTTGAAAATGCTACCAACAAATACAAACCTTTAAACCTCCACTTCCACCAATTTTGCTTGCTTCCTCTTGTCTTCTCTCTATTTCTTGATTTCTTTCCATTTGCCTCTTCACTTTTTCAGGATCCTTCAGACCACGACTCTCTTGTTCTTTCATTCTTTTCTCGGCCGCTTCAGCTAATTTCATACGGCGAGCTTCCTTTATATAATAACATGGGAAAGTTAGGAAAACCGAACCAAGGTTGAATACTACGGGCACGTAATGATGGATTATTTTTTTACCGCTGATACAATTTCTGTAGCTGAACAGTCATTGCTGGAGTCTTTGAAACAACTTAGACATATACCCATGTCAACAAAAAAGTCAGGTGACACGACAAAGGCACGAAGATATACGTTACGTCAAAAGAATAGCAGCCGTCAGCTGTTGAGGCGACAGTCAGCTGTTCCCAATTGAGTCCCAATTGTTCCGAGAATTTGCCCGACGCTCAATCGATTCCCGATTGCCTCCACCATTTTCAGTCTATTCCGGAAGAAACCCTAATAAATCCTTAAACAAATAAACTGAAATAATGCACGGTCTTCATATTGGTTTTAATTATACATGATACACTTTTTAGTTAAATTCTATGTGCTCAATCGTCTCTTGCCTCACACAGCTTGTTTTAAAACGTCTCGTTTTCATTCGTAGGTGACCCTAATAACATTTTGGACTGCACAATAGAACACAGAAATAAAATAGATAACACGTAAAAGGACATTCACATTATTCATACATGGTCCATGATGAAATATATTATGCATAAATAATTATACATTCATGCACACATATTGGCACTAACATATTATTACATGAACGCATCGCCTATAAGGAAGGCCACTAAAATTATTTACATTAGGAAGAAATTGGAATAAAAGTAGAAAAAGTTTATAATATTCACGGACGTGTTGGGGTCATAAGGCTTCCCCGAAACGTCCCTCCGTGAATTTTTCTACTTATATTCTAATACCTTTCTACTGAAAATAATTATTACAGTTACCGATTGATGAAATTGATAGTGGGCTGGGAGTATATGGGTCGCTGAAAACGGAAGGGAGTGGATGAAAGGACATGTGTAACAACGAAGACTTATGAGGCTTCGGTTGAGGGAACGGGGGGGGGGGCAATGTCGCTGAGTAAGGTGAAGGTTGGTAGGTAATCTCTCATGGATAGTGAGAATTTAAAAACAATGCTTGAGGAGAAGGGGTCGTCCTGAAGGAAGGAGAAGAGGTTTTAAGTAATTTGGTCATCTTAGGTCCTCCGCGGAAGAGGGATGTATTGAGTTGCCTATTCAATGCCGACTTCCATGTCATGAGTCAAGTCAGCAAATGCTGCTTTTACGTTAGAATGAAAAGTTAGTTTTTTGGGATACATAGCGGTAGACAACAGGAAAATCTGTCATAACATTCGTTCATCGAGTTCATTTAATAGATTCGATATTTCATTACTACCGTTTCAATAATGGGAGCCGTTCCTTTCGAGAACTTCTCAAGTTTGAAAAAATGTATGAAATTCCTTTTTGCTGTAATCAAGCCGTCAGACACATCATGAGCTTTGGAACAACAGGTGTGATCTTAAGGCAAGCTTTTCTTACGTTTCCTGAATCGCCAATCCAAGGGAGCTTACTGTAGTGCCACTTTTCGACGGTGAGGTCGTCCCTTGAACGATCACTGACTGCTTAGCACTGCGGCTAAAATTCCAAATAAAGGAATACACGGGATTAAACGAATTTATTTATAATAAGGGCCAAGTAAATAATGGCTGAAGAAAAAATATATAGGGATTTCAATGTGCAAACAATTTGTTCCGCTATGCTAGAGAAAAAATTTAACCTCTCTGTAAATGTTGTAAGTAGTTATTTAGCGATCATATCAACTGATCTTTCAAATATGCTTCAATTAAAAATATTCAAAAGCTTATTTATTTCATTATTAATATCTCGATTCGGTTTTAAATATTACCGTTACTCAAATTCGTCGCGCGGCATCAGCATGGGGTGATCTTAACCAGAAAGACCCACTCGAGCTAATTTTAGATGGTAAGGCTTTCGTCCTAAAAATACGGGCGGACAAAAACCGACTCCTTTCATAGAGCATCACAATAATTCTTCGCAGCACAGATAGGGATTAATAGTGCTCATCGTCAATAGTCTTTATTGTTATCACTTTAAATTCCATCTGCGTACTAGAAGAGTGCGTCCTCAAGTACTTCCAGAGATCCAAGCAGTACCGTGAGTTAAAAATGCACCATTTCCTATTGAATACTCGACCGAATGAATGAATACTCTCCCTCCCCCCCTTCGTTACGCATATGAGACCGTCTGACATGCAAAATGTGCCCTATATGAACTTTTGTTCACGAATTAAGTGATATCCGGGATGATATCGCTGCATGTGTAACCCCTGCAACATTGACGTTTACCTGCTGCTGGTATATCACTTAGGACTAGCAGCCTGTAGCAACAGAACACATTCTATTATGCGCCCGAAACTCTAAATATTATCGACACCCATAATATTTTATTGAAATACAAAAACTTCGTGACATAATTAAAAATTCGCGGTCTCAAGACAAGTGAACGGAGTCACAATATTTACTCGAAATATTCTTTCAAATTTTATAAACATCCAATTTTCCAATATATCTTGCAATTCCAGAATGATATTGCTAAAATAAAATTTATTTCCCTAGGAGATGAGAAAACTTAGACTCCGAGACTCTATAGCGATATATCATTTATTTCATTTCCAGAGGCTAAAAATGGAGAGTTCATTTTTTTAAGGTGTGGTCATGCTGTCAGCAAAATTAGAATATTCTATCTATCAATGCCTGCCTGTATATCTATTTCCATAAGTGATTATATAATAGGGACGTCGTCATCCAGGGGTGGAGGGTTGGACTATTAACCGGAGGGCATGTGCTCAATTCCTGGGCAGGGCTCTCTAGGCACCTGCAACTCCTACCAAGCTGTGATTTTTTGGGTTCCAGATCTTTCTGGGAAACCAAATCCGGCTCAGGGAGAGGAAATGGCCCCTGATCTGTGAATTACACTCGCCATTGGCCTAAGTTTGGGTGAACTCTACCATTACCTATCAAACTGACCTTTGGGTTGATAACTGTAATTATCCAACCAACCTAGATTTTTAGGCAAGAACCATATGAAAAAATTTGCCCTGACGTATGAACTTTTAATGGGCTCCATCAAGGATGAGAGATAGACAACCCAATGGTGCATTCCATCATTCAGTATGCTGTAGGTAGCTAAAATAGAGATTGCAATTGGTAAATAATACATATTCAAATGTGGCATTGGATGTTTGAAAGAGTCTAATGACATCCAACTATTCCATCAAGCCAAGGACAGTATCCAACAAAATGCCCAACAGGCAGACTATGATTGTAAGTTCTGCTGTGAGAAATCATGAATGGAGCAGAGGGTATGAGGGACTTTGAAGTGAAATCTCAGATAAAATCAGGAAACTATAAAGGGACATCAATTTTACTTATCAGCAAAGGCAGAATGTATTGCAAAACCCCAGACACTAGGTGGTCTTTCAAGTGAGGAACCATTAATCACAGTAAGCAATCTGAAGGTGGGTTTGACAGGAGAGGGTAGAGCTCATCTTGCTCCAAGCCTTCCCTATACTTGATGTGAAAGACAAACACAAGGAAGGGATGCCACTTTCTTTTCTCATGATTCTTTTGGTACCCAAAAATCACTATGCTTGGGTGAAGCTGAGTGATTTTTGAGAGAGATAGAGATTTCTGAGGCAATATGGTGTGCAAGCCAACCTATAGGCTTCCTACCAAGGGGCCCAGGTTCAAATCCGGAAGGTGGCAGATATTTTTCAGACGTACATACAATATCCATTGGATGGAGCGTTAAGCTGCCTGGCATCTTTCGAAAAGAGTGGGCCAAGGACAAAGCCGGGTTTCTCTCCACCTTTCCTTTCCCATCAGTCCCTAATGGTGCAAATGACCTTAGCTGTTAGTTGTCTCCCCTAAAACTACTACTACGAGATTTCTGATAGAGACCCCATTGATTGGACGCATTAGGCATTAGCATAATAGGTATCATTTTGGCCAAATGATGCCCTCTGTAATGTAAATAAAATTTTTTAAAACAAAGAAAAGTGTATGTATGGAATAGTAACTAGTTAGCCATCACCATTATGCACTGGAACTTTGCCCACCAACTGAATTTTTTCTAAATTTTATAGATATGAATCACCATATTTGATGGGATATAAGATGCATGGGCATAGAGGAAGCAGCTCCCACTTCAGAGGAGGCATTAAGGAATAAAAGCTTTTTACAGTTAAGCACTTCATCTTAGCTTATACATCAAGCCTGATATTGGTAGTGATAACGTTTTGAAGTTGGGCTACATAGTACCTGCTGAAATGAATGGGCAAAAATTTGCCTACTGCAGTGAGTGTCCGGGATAAAATTATCCTTTGAATAGGCTCTCCTCCACGCATTGATCCATTTTGAGCCATCATTTTGTAAAACAGTTCAACTTATATTCAATAAAATACAGTAATAAAAAGAGAAATGAGAAAACAACTTTATAATTTTCATATCAGTTTTTGTAGTGGAATGTTTTGATAATTTTTTATGAGACTAAGTCTACAGTCTTCAATATGTTATCAAGCATTTACAAAAATGACTCATTGACATGAAGAAGATAATGAATGTTCTCTCATGCGATTAATACATTTGGGCTTGCAGTCAAAGATGTCCATTGATCCAAATACTGTTGCTTCCAATCATCAAACCAAAATAGAGGCAAATACAGTGATGGAATCAGGGAAGGCAGAAGAACAGGAAATCACAGAACAAAGTGACCTCATTAAGAAACTACAAGACCAACTTTCACTGGTAATTTATACTTTATATTTCATTTTTCAGACCATGCTATTCACAATAACAAAGCTGATGGATCTTTGAAAGGAAGTTTTTTCTAGGCGACCGCTGAAAATGAAACTCAAAAGAGGATGATTGAGTCTCACCTCCTGCAGTTCCAAAACGAAAGAGATTCATGGATTTCTGGTGAGAAAGAATCGCTTAATATTACATCTCCGCCTGATGCTTCAACAAAAGGAGTGAGTGTAACTTCCTATTTGTGGAAAATCAGATTTTCTGCGGTTAAGAATATTTTTGTTACAGATGCAGAGCCATGGATTTCACTTGTATTCCTCAATACCTTTGAGTCAATAGTCATGTTGGTGGCCGGGTAAAATATTTTCTCAAGGCTTAGGATACAAATAATTTCTGTGAATTAATGATATTCATACTGGAAAAGGCAGCTCCTTCAGTTTATAATTTTACAATTTTTTCAACAGAATTCAATGACCTAAGGATGCTCTCTCTCAACTTACATCCTCCGAGTGTGCCTTCTTTGGCGATAGTTTCCAAATATTGTTTTCCACTACAAGGTCATGTCATTTCCTTCTAATTCATTCCACAATCTCAATCCCCACTGACACATGAACTACGATTACCAACTGCATGTACACTTATACAGATGATGTGAGTGGTACCTTGGTCTCCACTTTCACTCACTCTCTTCAAGAGTGTTATTGGCAACCTGGCATATGTTGGTGGCAGCCACTCGTTAATTCATAGCATTTTCATGCGGTTTTCTAAAACTTATAGGCCATTATGTACACGAGGAAAGACCCAGTCACCCCATGAATACTACGGCTTATTGTCCAAAATTATTTTCTATAAAACATACACAATTATTCTACAGCTAATTTTTTACATATTGAGGTTCACCCCTCAACAACTGTGAACCAGTTTGTAATATTATAGAGAGCCCCAGACTGTTGCTTGCATTCCCGAAACAACCATAGCATTGTGTGGTTTACTTTAGAATAACATTTTAATAGGGTCATTTATAACTTTAAATTATTCTAGTTTTTAAGTGAAACACTCTCAAGCTATGCCTTTATTTCTTATCTTGGTTTATGGGAAGAGCATAGACCATAAATTTTAAATTTTTTGAGCAAGCTTTTTGGAAAAATTATTAGTGAAATACATAAATGTATTCAATTGTTCCTGGCTCAACTTTGTGGAAATTCATGTTTATTAAATGAAGAATACAATGTGTCTTTCCTCTGTCCTTTATTCAAGTACATGAATAAAGGACAGTGGAAAGATACATTGTATTCTTCATTTAATTAACATAAATGTATATTCCTATCATCAGGCACCCCAGCAAAAAGATGAATACCAACAACTGGAATCTGCTCTGAAAATCTGCCAAGAGGAATTGAAAAATGCAAGGGAGGAATTACAAAAGGCACAAGAGAGGATTAATTCCCTCGAATCACTGTCAAAAGGTTCAACGAATACCGGCAGAGATCAAAAGCATACAAAACACCCTAGCGACAAGAATCCACCTCAGCCTTCAAACTCTGCAGCAGAGGAGGGACTGCGTAAAGAAAATGAGAAGTTACGGACTGCACTGACAACGGCAGTTGCTCGGCTTAAGGATAAGACGATGCAAGCAACATCAATGGAGCAACAGAATGTACAATTGAGAGCACAGGTTAGCAGGATTATTAGAAGTTATCCTTCAAAGTTTAACAAGCTATAATGTGAAGTAATTAACTTCCGCATCATTAGATTAAGGTTTTGTTACTTGCTTGTTTAAAAAACAAACCATAGTGAGTTTAATCCTGTTTTGCGCATCCTTGGTCTCTTTTTTCTGACCTGTTTTAAGTCTTCAAATATTTTTAGGATATAGTGAAATCATTATTACACTATGCATTTGTTTTTTTTTGCTGGCAGAATAATTTTTTGATAGTAATGAAGTTTTGTAATTGGGAGATTAAACTGTGATTTTAAATTTGGACATCATAATGCTTCCACTCCTAATATGAGTAAATCATAAAAGTGGTGAATGAATTACAAAGGTGATCCAATAGCTACAAGTATCTGATTATATTTTGCCTTGACACCCATGACCCCAGTGTTGTAACAGTGAGCACGTGGCTCACCACATGGTTGTTGCTGCAATGGCATGAAGTGTAATTGACTAAATAACAGAAACAACACAGTTAAGTACCCAAATGAACTATATTTAATTATTCCCTTGGCACAGGTTGTTTCCCTCAAAGAAGTGACTGGGATTACCAAGGATCTTCTGGGAATACGCAATTCTGAGGTGGAGCACCTTAGAGGCGAAATGGAAGCCGTAGAAGCCAAAATCCAGGCCGAGAAAACTCAGCGAGCACAAGCTATCGAGCGTGTGGAGAGGGCAACCCATCTCAATGCGAGCTTGAAACGAGAATACGAATTTCAATTGAGCACTTTCAAGAAACTTCGTTCAAAATATGAAGAAAAGGTGACATTAAAAGACTCCTCTAAATTCTGTGACTATTGAAGGCTGTTTTTGCTATCAAATGATTTCTCATGGACAAAATGGTTGGCTTCTTGACAAAGTTCCTCTTGCTCCACTAAAGTGGCTTGCATCCATTTTTAACTGTAGTGCAAATGAATGAGATACATAAATCACATTTAACTGAAATGAAATCCTTGAATTGAGTTTGCAATAGTGCATTTACTGTAACTTTCATCAAGCATCAGTATCACGCTTACTTGTCCAGAGAAAGGTACACTCCAAGAGAGAATCTTTTCTCTTGAGGTAGGATAGGTACCCTCTTACTTATAAATTTTCCTCCATGGCTATACACTAAGTATTCTTCACTTTTGATATCTGTGAAAAATATACTTATTATCATCTCCCTTCATGTTAATTGAAGGAATCAGATTCACTGCTCTCGTATACCAATGTTGTTGTAAGTTGCAGCATATAAAAATCACAGTCATTAAAAATTAAGGCAGATCATTACTTACCTAGTGAAATTAATGCTTCCTTTACATTATAGCACAATAGATAAAATCAAAAAAGAGATGATATATTCTATATAAAAAATATTTTGAAGATTCAAAAGTACTTACTAATAGTAAATATTGGTTGAAAATATGATGTTTAATTACCTCAGTGAAAACCGATTTTAACTCTTAAATAAAGCTGATATAAGTGAACTAAATACCTACGTTAAACAATTTGCTATCTATGGCAGAACTACTGGTGACTATTATGTACTCTAATTAAGTACACTCTTTGATATTTTCAATTAATAGATTTCCTTTCTGTATGTCACTAGATGGAACTACTGGCATCTGAAAATCGAAGACTTGTTGCAGAAGCCAACGCTGAAGGCAGACCTGGAGTGGCACTGGATATTGGACCCATTGTCACAGATGATGAGGAAATGCCTCAGCACTGACTGATCTACAACCTAATTTCTTCAATATATTTAAGAATCACCAGGATGAGGAAAGTATCCATGTTTTGGCAAAAGTAAAATAAAATTTCAAATAAATATTGGATGAGTGTCATTTGATTTGGATATTGAAGATGAAGTCCTATAGAAATTTTTCCTAATTGTTAAAGTAAGATATTATGCCACCTTATTTGTTTCTCAAGCGTTGATCAATGAATTTTATATTAAAAATATGAAATAAAATTACAAGTCAAAGATATACATGCACTTGATCATATTACTTCAACATTATCTCCAACATCAAACATCACTGAACAGACCCTGTACCACTTACCCTTCATTCACTATCAAAGTTTTTACTTCTGGTACTAATATCATCGTCAAAAAGTACAATGATTTCTGCAATATGCTCTGCCGCCTATATTATCCCAGTAAAATGAAGTAGTAACCAATGGCATAACACATTGTAGGGCATGATTTAAAATCCTAAGCAATGGTAATAACTTTCTCACCGACTTCCATTCTGAAAAAAGAAGACGTAAAGTGGCCAGAATAATGACATCCATAAGAGTCAATGATAAAATAACAAGATGACATAATGTACTATCTTACACAAGAGTTATTATAATTTTCATGGAAAAATAATTGCTTTTATTTATAATTCTACATGCACAAAATTCTCCTTGGTTATTGGAAAATAGTACATTTCACATTGCATGTGCAAAATTAAATCTGGTGGGTAATTGAGAAGTTGGAACTACTCCATTTCCTATTTTAAATGGATGGCCTTTCAGTAAGGGATATTCTTATCAGAACTCACAATCAGTTTTGCCAGTAATGTAGTCTATTGGTGTATTGAATATTGACAAGTTGAGACAGTATTGTCCAGTCCACGCAAGGAACAAATATTCAGTCCAGTGAATATTCGGAATACACGCCAAAAATCAAACAATGACTATTATGTATTGGATATGCTTTAACATATCTATGGTTGGATATTTATCATCACATAGTCATGCATCAGAACAGTAATTTCATGATAAAAGTTTACGATATAGTAACTTCATAAAAATAATTGTCTTAATCAAATGAATAAAAAACTTGGGTGATAAAGTTGAAACCTTTCTGCTGTATATTGGATATACACTATATATGCAACGTACAATTGAATACCTATACTTGGATATTGGAGGATATTTGGATAACACTTGCATGCAATTCTTATTAGTAATTGTGCATGCAATCAGGTGACACGAACGAAGTAGAAGAAAACCCCACTGGAACAAGCAAATTCATCCCAAGGGCCAACAAGGATAGCTCATTTTGCAAAAATGTGAAAACGGACTCCTCTAATACCAGGTCTAAATTCAGGTGACTAGGCAAAGATGGGAATACCAAATTACCATGTGCTCAAATTTATATCCTAAAATGTACAATCTGTGAAAAATTAGATAGCTGAGCTTGAGGTCTTTCTACAAGAAAATAAGAGTGATATACTTTTATTGACTGAGCACTGGTTGCTATAACAAGAAATTACGTGTTATGCTATTAATGATATGAACTTAGTTACTTCATTTTGCAGGACTGACTACAGAGGTGGTGGTGTTGCCATTTATTGTAAGTCCTCACTAACTATTTCACTTGTTCAAGTTAGAAATAGTATTAAAAAGATAAAAGTGTGCTGCTGTGATACTATGGTTGAAAAAAACTCTCTTAGGTTTACTGTAGCCTATAGATTGCCCAGAGCATGTTTCAGTACTATTAAAAATGACCTTAGTGATGCTATTCAGATTCCATTTAATGGTAAAATCGAAAACCTATTAATTTTTGGTGATTTCAACACCGATTTGTTTGTATTAAATTGTTTCAGGCTAAACTTTGTGGAAGTTCATGTTCATTAAATGAAGAACACAATGTTTTACAAAGAATAACACTGTTGGTTTCATTACATTGATGATATCTTTGCTATATGGATATAATACATACATAATTAAGTACTTGATGATGACGCCTAAGCATTGCAATGAGTAGTACAAAAATAAAGAAGAGTGGAAAAATACATTGTGTTCTTCATTTAATGAATTGATTTGCTTCAGACTTCTGTGATGAATCAGTTACTTTCATTCATTCCTTCGGCTTATCAGTAATCAATAAGGATCCAACAAGAGAATCCTCAAACTCTTCTACCATTATTGACCTAGTTGTATCTAACTTACCAATGAATGTGATTGCATGCGAGACTGTGTTTCATCAACTCTCAGACCACTTTACTCTAGCCGTTGGACTGAAGTTGGAAGTCCTTGGCTCCAGTTATCCTAATTATGTCATTTTATAATCCTGTAAATATTAAAGTATTCTTGACGTGCCTCAAAAAACAATTGTGGGGGAACAATGACAACTCACTTGATATTGATGCTAAATTGAATCATTTCCTTGACAAGTTTGTAATGATCTATAATCATGCCTTCCCTTTAAAAGCCATTACTTCCGAACAAGGTCATGGAAATGTCAAATGTCTACCGGAGCTGCTTGATATGGCTGCTTGGGTAAGAAATCTAGATTTTTAGTGCAAATTTTTACACTCTTACCTCCATAAAAACTATGTTAAACTTCTTAAACAATACAAACTTGAGTTTAATGCATGCAAGAGAAATTACTGCAACCAGTGTATTTCAACATCAAGTAATCTTAGCAAAACTGCATGGAATGTTATTAAACAACAAACAAGCAGTAATGTGAGCTGAAAAAATCCTACTTTCATTAAATTCAATAATATTCCAGCATCAAAACCACTTGATATTGCTAATTACTTCAATAGTCAATTTTGTCAACTTGGGAAAAGTAGTAGTACACCGATTCACAATTTGAAAATCTGTACAAAATCAATAATTCTCACACCATCAGACTCTTAAGAAGTTGAAAAAATCATCATAACTTTTAACAGTAAATTGTCTGAAAGGTATGCAGGGGTACCTATACTAATCATTAAACTGGCAGCCAAGACTCCCTCTCTCAGATATTTTTAAACCGTCTCTCGCTTAAGGTCATTTTCCCACTGCACTTAAAACCTCTTTGACAATTCCTATCCATAAAAATGGATCATACAGTGAATCTGAATATTCCTGGCCAATTACAATCACTTCTGTTTCCACTGAGATTTTTGAAAAGCTATTTTACAATTGAGCTGTTAACTATTGAAGCCACTTCAATCTTCTGCATTTTTCCCAACATTGCTTAGTAAAGGGAAAGTCAACCATAACTGCAGCCTTTCAACAACTGTAATAAAT
This sequence comes from Hetaerina americana, assembly GCF_022747635.1. Taxonomy (NCBI): domain Eukaryota; kingdom Metazoa; phylum Arthropoda; class Insecta; order Odonata; family Calopterygidae; genus Hetaerina; species Hetaerina americana. The sequence continues at coordinate 148,240 of NW_027286876.1, forward strand.
GAATTCATCTGGGGACTCTAATCAAAAAGAAGTACCGTATTTTCCCATCAATAACATGCGCATTATCTATATAAAAATGTCCAGATGATTGCAAAAATGAATGTGTGCATTATGCAATGAAAATTGAAAAAATCCAAACATAGGCGCATTTTTACACCCACTCTATATAATTTTTACACACTCAAGATAACCATGAAGCTCTGGGCGTGTGGCATCTATAAAAATTCAAGATAACTACAAAGTTCTGGGCGCGCATTATACAAAAGGTGCACATTAATGATGAGAAAATACAGTAATTGGTAATTTTTTGACTTATCTAAAGCACTTGATACCATAGATCACAACATACTCTACTCCAAATTAATTACCATTGGAATTAATGGCATTGCTGTATCATGAATTAGGTCTTACCACTCAAATTGTAAACAAATGGTCCAGATAAATCTCAAATATTAGTCTGGTGCCAGTATTTTTAGGTCCAGCCTAGTTGAAACGAATTGTGGAGTACCTCGAGGCTCAGTACTAGGTCCACTCTTATTTATCTTATTCATAAATGACCTTCACACTTATTTACCCAATAGTGAAGTAATATTATATGCTGACTATACGTCTAAATAAAGCATGGGGCCAGATGTTAACATCTCTGCTCGTCGTACTCCAACAAACGTGTCAAACTGGTGTAGGTCAAACAACTTGCTATTTAATGAGAATAAAACAATTTCATAATAAAATTAATACACCTATTTTAAGTCCTCCTCATAGAGCTGATTCACATAAATCTATTCACCAGTCGACAAAATTTTTGGGATTACCTCTAAGTATAAATCTTGACTGGGATTCTCATGTTCATGAAAAAGTTATTAAAAGGCTAATGGGACATACATGATCAGGAAACTTACCCCGACAACCTCACTTGAGACTTTGATACTGGTATACAATGCCAAAATTCATTCCTACTTAACCTATGGAGTTATTCATTGGGGGAGCTCTAGTGCAGCAATGAAGGAATTTTCTATGCAAAAAAAAAGGCCTGTAAAAGCAATGGTTATGCTCCCATGAACACCCAAGGAAGACCACTATTTTAGGAACTGAACTAAATGACCCTGCCATGCATATACATCCTTCATTGCTCTTTACGTGTAAGAAAGAATCGATGTTTGTTTTTACCAAATTCCACCGTGCATGATCACTTGACATGTGGAAGGGAGAATGTGTACCTGAAAAATCAACCACTCACTATATCAAAGGAAGGTCCACATCATGCAGCCTCACTTATTTATGATAAACTGCCTACGGACATGAAAAATAAGTCCCCTGAGACTGCCTTTAAAACTGAAGTTAAGAAGTTATTCTCCTATAGTGTTACTCCAATTTTGATGAATTATAAGTTGACAAATTGTTATTGGAATGATGTTTTTTGTGCAATTTTATGTTCTGCGCAGTAATGTTTTTGTATATTATTACTATTTTATTTCTTTTCCTTACCCTGCTGACCGTGTTCTATGTTATGTACTTGACCAATAGAACAATCAAGTTATTATTATTATATCCAGTGGATACCATGAATATCTGCAGTAGGTGTACATTGCATTTACAGCGGATGAACTTGCGTTGCATGGGGTGTGTACACATATCAACAAAACTTATCATGATTATTAACATAGAAAAATTATAGCTTCAATAGGCATCAGATAAATTTGTTCATTCTACATGTATGTATAAACTATAGATAGACATAAAACTAGTCATAAGAATAAAAACTACTTCATCTGCTTCAGTGAGTACACTGAAATATGAATACACATTAATACAAATAAAATTTTTGAAAACATCGTAACTTTTGAGTGATTAAATGATGATTTATCATTAATAGGTAAACAAGTCACTAAAATATATTCTACTTGTGCCCTGATAAAGCCAAATTTTTAGCACAAGATGAATTTATTTTAATGAACAAGGAAGAAACCGAGTGTTTCCACTAAATAATATCTGCGGAAATGCTAAGTTAATTGATTATTCCTTTTTCCTTAAAATGGAATTACATGAAGTATCTGAGGACACTATCCCTCAATGTAATTATATTCAGGGCTTATTTAATTCCAATACCTTCAGTCTGATATTTAGACAGATGATAATTTGTAAAATGTAATTTTAAAATATGTTACCCTGCAACTGATAATTTTATAAGACAGATATTTCTTGCAGCTTAAATAATACACCAAATAGCATCAGCAAATAATTATTCTTATAAACTACACCCAAAACAAATGTTCTCTGGGAAGCAGTTAACCTTGAATATCATACCAGCAAATATTAATTGTTAGATATTTAATCCTACCAGAGTACTGCAGAAAGATTCCTGAGGAATGTTCAAAGTGTTTCCTTCTGGGACCCCTTAGTTTGCCCTGCTAGTGTGGCTCAAGCCTTTTGAATCACCATTGCTACGCCCACAGGGCAGGAATATTTTTTGAAAAAATATTTGCCACCTAGTTATTGAAATATGCAGTACTGCTGAGTGTTTTGCTATTGAGTGGTGCAATTGAGGATTCAGCATGCAATATTCAAGATGGTATTAAATGATTAGGTACCTAATGATAGAGACCTTATTTGTTAAAAAATTTTCATTGTTATAAACCATAATTTACAATTCAAAGTACACAATTTGTACATTTATCTTACAATTTCACTTGCCAATTCTCAGGCAAAAATATACCAACAATTCAACAACAACTGGGGATGAACAGAGTGGAGATTTGCGCATAAACAAGACTGGATAAATCAACTCATGGTGCTATTTTCTATTTCAACCAACCTAGACATTTTTGGTATCTCCCGCTACAGAAGTGGTTCAAGGCCATCAGACCAGTGCTTACCTTCAGCATTCGTTGCAAAAATAATCACTTCTTCATCAAAAACATACCAAACTAGCAATTAAGTTCACATCTCAGTCAATGTAACAATTTCAAATAGGTTTTAAGTTATAGGTGTTTTCCAAGCAACAATGAATCCTTATTTTTACCATATGGTTTAACCATCAACAGATAAATGTAGCACCACTTTATAGGAAAGAAGATGCAAAGAACAATGATTCAACCAAATTATGAATTCCAACTGATTATGTAGTGAAATTTTACGCCAGTTATTAGTTCTCTGAATGTCAATCTTCAAAGAAATAAAAACAAACTATGAGCCTCATTTGAGTACTTTTAACAGTAATATTTTAAAGTTGAATCATTGCAGTCCACAACTTCTTAAGGAATAGGATGCTATTTCCTAAAAAAAAAGAAATTATTCCATAAGATTGAGTACTCAGATTTACACAGAGCATCAAATAACAACAACACTTTACGGGGTCATTAAACTGACCCAATAGTACTCTGAACTCCCTTGCCCTATCAAAAAAAAGAGCTCTCAGGATTACATTAATTTAAAAACCTCCATTATTTTCTCTCCCCACATTCTCTCAATTCACTTTAACATTTCCATTCATATATGAAAAATCTGGCAGTATGATAGAATGAATATTTGGCATTTGTGTTTGGCTGACCCTCAGACCAGTCCTCAGCTGCATGGAAGTTTGATGAGTTTAATCAACTGATACTTGAAACAGCCTGCCTGGTGCATAAAAATGAAAGAACAATAAATTTCAATTATGCCAATCTTTGGAAACTACAGTCCTTGAGAGATCAATGCTCAACAGCATGTGGTGTTTCTAAATAAATTCAGTCATAATTAAAAGTATTCCCATTGTTTTTTCTCTCTGGCAGACTGGGATATGTGTTATCTAAGTATAATTCATGATTGGTTGTAAATGAGTTCTATGGGATAGGGACAGAATTCTCAAATGTGTGATTCTTAGAACCATGGCCATTTTCTCAGAAAAATCTCCAAACCATTTCTACAGTCAAATTTTTTCCTGACTTAAAAAAATTGCCATTCTCAACATTTCATCACTAGCAATCAAATGATCAAACTCTAATAATGTAGCACTCTAAGGACCCTTCTGAAAAATTCAAGGGTCCAGCACAAATCACACACTCATTCAAACAGTCACACACACACAAACAGCCACAACGCACGCACGACGTCTACTCACACTCATTCACTCATGCAACAAGCATTCACGGACACATCAACCTATTTCACCTCATTTGAGAGAGGGGTTAATAAAAAGGTGTCATACATTACAAGGTTTCAATGGAATATGCTTTCTGGGCACTTAATAGTAGTGGCAATCTTTAACATCCCGCTAATTATCAGCATATTACAGAATCCTGAGTTCATATGACAATATTTATCATCCTTTCATTATTAATTGTAAACTGACTCTGAATAATAGTTTCTCTGTCACACACAATTTTCGGTCATAGTATACACTTTTAAAAAATCTGCAGCTCCTCCGCTGGGGTATTTTCTGCACCCATTGTGTGCAAATATAATTGTTAACTCAGCACATGTATGCTGTCCTCTCAGAGCTGCTTCAGCTTGAAATATTTCATATCTGTAATGGAAAGTTTAATTAAAAACCTCTTTTAAGCACCCTATTCATATCATACAAAGACTTTTTACACGTGTACCTACATAAAAACTGACCAAATCGTTGTGCCAAATAAAATGTCCCAACCTATATTGCCAAGTGAGGGAAGTGTGTCTGGTTCCATTATTGGGTAGGTGCTATTGCTACCACTGTTATTGTTCATTTGAGAAAAAGACAACTTCATCGAGAGAATTTCAATTTTAAGGTTGAGTTGCCATTCAGTTTTCTTCAATCACTGTTAAAGAACAATGGAATTTATTGCCATTGCTCATTTGAGTAAAATACAGCTTTGTCTTTAAAAATTTTCGATCAATCTAAAATTTTCAAAACTGAAAAGAATGCACAAAATTTTGATGCTCCTTAAGGATACATATATTGCACTGCCTCTGTTTATAACAGTGGTATACTGCTTGTGAGACATTTTTAGACCGTGTAAGCAAGGAGCAATATGCTTAATTGTATAAGCACAAAGACTCATGAAAGAGACATATTAATCAACAAAAAAATTTCATTAATCGGTTGACAGAAGAGAACAGTCAGGAACAACATTGAAGAAAAAGACTACATCATAGAAATAGTCTGGATTTTTCTTTTACGGAACACTTAAGTATCTGCAAGTAACTGCAATTTTGAAAGGAGCTGACTGGAACTAAACAAAATGAATGGATTATGACAGATTATTTAGCAGAATGGCAAGTAGCAGAAAGAAGCCTTTATCAAACCATTGGTTGGAAAGTTAAAGCAAAATGATGATGAATCTACTTCTTGGGTATCCTTTGTTGATAATAACATACCATTCTGCAAACAACTACAGCCCATGGTTACATAAATCATATTTTATTCATCTCCTTCCCCAGTGAATGGAGTAATTTATTAATTCTCAATCGTACATTGGTCATACCTTTTTTAGCTACCACATGGATAATACCATCCAATTAATGCGCCAAAAAAAAAGAAATAAGGGGAATAATAGAATGTCTTGGAGAGTTTTAAAGCCAAAAAATTAAAAAAAAAACTAATTTTGACTTGGAATTCAATTTGTAAGAAGTATAAAATCTAAGTAGGACAGAATCAACTAGATCAGATGTAAGAAAACATTTACTTGAGCAGTTTTGAAGAGAGAAATGGCCATAGAAATGGATGAATTGAAAGGCTTGTATTGACAAAAGGATCACCAAAAAAGAATTGATGATAGGCATAACAGTAGGCAAATAGGAAGATAGGATTAATAGGGACATGCAGCACTATATAGATCTGAAATATGTCCATCAAAGCAAAAGGATGAGAGTAGATTATGGTGCTTTTGAGGCATGGGTATGGAGAAGAATGGAGAGCGTTGAAGTAAGCCCAAGAGGTTCTAAATATGGTGGGCAAATAGATGATGCTCCCAGGAGAATCCTGAAAAAGGCAGGGAAAGTGGAAGATATATTGATAAGATATATACCGGGTTATATTGAAAGAAGGTTGGATATTGAAGGCTGCAGTAGAAGGAAGAATGTTAGGCAATTGGGCAGAGTGAGGTTGGAAAAAGGCTTTCCGGACATCATTAAAGCATTATAAATAAATGAAAGGACTAACTTTGTAGTTCCACACGAAAACGATTTATTCACACGACCCGGGTTTCGAAGTAAAACTTCATCATCAGTTTTACTTCGAAATCCGGGTCGTGTGAATAAATCGTTTTCGTGTGGAACTACAAAGTTAGTCCTTTCATTTATTTATAATGAATCGGTTCCATAAAGTTACGCCAGAAACCATTAATCATTAAAGCAGGAAGAAGTTGTGAAGAACTGATCAAGGAAATAATGTAGGCGGGACTCAAACCTATAAACCTGGGTCAGGTTAGCTAGGAGGAGCACTAGCCACCTGACTAATCATCACTGACAATTAATTACATGTAAACAGAATTTTCCTGGATATTTAACTCCCACTCTTAATTTCATGGAATTAGTTATGAAACACCTTTGAAAGTTCTTAATTTATTTATGTAATAAGATAACAAATTTTAGGCTATACATGTTCATGACAATGAGCCTAATTAGTTATTAATTCTCACATAAGGCTAAAGAGGAGATGGGATTCTAATTTTGGGAATGGAGTTTTGAAATATAGAGTTAATTCGGATAGCCCTCCATCTCCTATATTCTGGAATTAATCTGCACCTGAACAAGTGTTCGCACATTGCTTAGTAAAACTCTATGGATCACCTACTTGCCCCAGCACATGCCAACAGAAGTCCTAAATCACCCTCTACATTAATCTGCACAAAACTAGAAAATGCACATCATGGTTTCCATAGGCTCACTATGCATATTTATGGCAATGAAAATAGTAAAATATCAAATAAGCATGTTATGCATCCTTTAGATTACTTAAGGCAATCAATGAGTCATAGTAATAACCTTTAACTTTATACAAATTAAATAAAGACTTAAGAACAAGAGGTAATAATTATTGTCAGGCATGATAAAGCATCTTGAAAGAAATGAAGAATGAGAGCCTCAAATGTAACAGAAAACCTATGATTGATCAATGATATTAAATAGGGCTATGCATGAAAATTGGAATATCGAGAATGTATATCAATATTTATGTCAGTTGAAAGTGAACTGATTATATATTAGTGTTTTATGTATTCAAGCAAAATATGAAAAATTATAAACAGGGCAATGATAAATTAATTTACCTAAAAGAGGATTCAATCAACATGAGATTTGAGTTCCTCTTGTGTAAGGCAAAACCAATCTGAATTCGTGATCACATTTGCTCCTCCTCCTTATTATTAGTCAGGCTCTTCTGGCTCTGTTAATCATTTCTCTCGATTCAAACCAGCCTTGGCTGTGGAATAGAAAAAAACTTCCACTGTCCTGAAGCATAATTCTATTCCCTGAAAGAATAAAATTATTATCAAATAATCACTTGTCAATAATTCAACTGCTAATCTATAATGAATAAAACATGTTGTCTTTGAATACATATAATTATAACTTAATGGCACTATAACTTTTTTGCCATAACGGTATTAATTTTATAGATTAGCAGCTACGGATTTTCACTCTGAGACTTAATTATTTACATTTAGATAAGGATTTAGCTGTCAATTATTACCACCCATTCTTTCTTAACTTCAAATGCTTAAATTTATTTTCTTAAATTCCTGGCTTCCCTGATTCTACTGCATTAATTAGTTGAAATGTCCAATTTTAACTTTTGTAATGCGCAAAGTGAGCAAGATGAAGACTGCTAAATTAAATTATCCAACATTTCTTTCATAGAGTATAATGAATGACTTGAATTTTTAGCTTTTTGTTTGATAGCATTTGGCCATAATCACACAACCTGAAGTAATGCCTTTGAACCATGCCCACCAAAGAGTTAACGCAAACAGTGATGTGCTTATATTCAACACAGGTACTAACCTATTTTTTTATTAATTCTAGCTGTTGAAGGATCACTTCTGAGATAATGAAATTTCTATGAGCAACGTGTAAGCAAGTAAGTAATCTACCAGTTAAGGTCGGTTTTGAATGGCCACAACTACAAAATTAATATTTTCTGACTCCTAATCAAACACAACCCAACATCCTACTCTACAACAAGTCCCTCTTCATCTCTGTGTACTTCCTTCCTCCCCTCATCCAACATCCTTATCATATTCCGGCCCCTTCCTCGCTAGCCTAACATTCTCCCCTCTATGATAGTCTTCAACATCCCACTCCCGATCAATATGCCCTTCATCATTTTTCCTGCCTCCTTAGGATTTCCCCGAACAATCCTATCTTCATTCACCATACCTAGTATTTCCTCATTTGTTTTCCTTTCCACCCATTTCACCTTCTTCATCCTTCTCCGTCCACACATTTCAAAAGCCTGCAATATATATCCATCATCCTACTTCAGGGATCATTTTCCACGCCATACATAACTACACTCCATTTCAAAGTTTTGACATATCTTTTCTTAATATCCTTACTCAGCGTCCCTGTCATCAACTCCCTCCTCCTCACGAAAGTCTCTTTGCCTAACGCAATTCTTCTACTTACGTCCCTACTACTTTGACCATATTGGTCCAAAACACTTGTGAGGTATGTGAACATTTCCACCTGCTCTAATTTTTGCCCTCCTATTTTAATGTTAACCTCAGCATATTACTTTCTGGAAAATCACATAACCTTTGTTTAATTAATTTTGATTCTCATCCCATATCTGTTGCACTGAATGTCCAATTCATTCAGCAATAGTTGCAACCCCTTGGCTGACTGACAAGCTAAATCTTGGTCACCAGCAAACCTAACTGATTTCATGTATTCCCCTCCTACTTTCATTACTACCTCCAGCTCTTCCCATGCCTCTTTAATCATTACCTCCACATTCTGTTCAGGTGATAATGGACAACCCTGCCTTACATGCCTTCCTAAAACTGCCCATCCGGACTCCCTGTTCCCCACACGTACCTGCGCAGTCTGAGATATGTACAGATTACCGATTAGCCTCCTGTCCCTCCAATCTATTCCTATTTTCTGCAATATACTCATTAGTTTTTCCCGATTCAATCTATCAAACACCTTTTCAAAATCTTCAGAATAGGAAAATACGCCCTGATTGTATTCTATAATCCTCTCAATTATTGATCTTATCCCCCTTCTTCCAACATTTTCCTAAGCTTTCTAATAGTTCCACAGGAATTTTGTCTGCCCCCACGGCCCTAATTGACTTCATCTCCCTTAATACCCTCTCTATCTCATCGTCGAGTATGCCTGGACCTAAGCTATCTTCCTCTATGTCATGTTCTCTTTCTATGTCTAACCTTGCTGGCCTAAGTTCTTTACCATACAGTACTCCTACATATATATTCCTTAAATATCTCTTGAGTCTTTTCTGTGTCAACTATTATCTTCCCCAAAATATCTCTAACTGTTAACACAGATCTTACCTTCTTACTTCCCAATAGTGGTTTAACCTTGCTGTATAGCACACCAATTTCACCCTTCCTCCGCAAAACTTTCCAGATCCTCACACTATGCCTTCCACCATGCTACTTTTGCTTTATTTGTAAGCCATCTCATTTTATTATTTAACTCTTTGTACTTCCTTCTCCCTAGCTCGGTATTTACATTCTTCTATTTCTTTCTCTCATCTATCTTTCTCATCACCTCATCCGTGATCCATGATTTCCTTGTCCTTTTCCCTTGAACAGCTCCTATATATTTCCTCATGGCTTTCGATATCTATTTTTTGATATATCTCCATTTATTTTCAATAGTACTCAGCTCTTTACCCTCATCCATGATTTTCTTTAAAACCTGCTGATGCTCCTTCCTTTTCAGTCCAGTTAATTCCTCTTCATCTCATTTCCTAACCTGGCCCTGGCCTTATCTTTTTGAAACGGGCACTACACTTCATAACAACTAAATTGTGATCAGAGTCTGCATCTGCTCCCGGGAAGCTGTGCGAATATATCACACTGTTCCTAAATCAGTGCCCACCCATAATATGATCAAACTAATACCTGTCGAGTCACCTGGCATTTTCCATGTATGCCTATGCCTTTTGTGGTTTCTAAACCACGTGTTGGTGATGACTAACCCCTATCTCCTGCAGAATTCAATTGCTTTCTCCCAATGCTGTTTACTTGTACCTACACTATATAGTTCCCCATCTCATCACTATCCCTTTCTTTGCCTACCATCACATTCCAATCCCCATCACTATCAAATGTTTCCCTGCAGGAACACACGTGATCATGTCCTCCAACTGGTCATATATCCTATCGATTTCTTCCTTCTTATGATTGCTTGGTGGCATGTGTACCTAAATGATGACCAAGTTCATTGGTTCTACTTTCATCTCTATTAGTAACATTCTATCCATTGCTTACTTGCTATAATTTGAATATACTTCTTCCTACTTTTTTATTCAATATTATGGCTACCTCTTTTTGACTTTCGTCTCCTCCCCTCCACTGTATATTATTGGATAATAATCACTCCAGTAATCCCCGCAATCCTTCCATCTCACCTCACACAGACCTAAAATATCTGTATTTCCTCTTCACATCCCTCCCTTTATATTCTCTAATTTTCCTGTCCTCAACTTGTCCAAACATTCTAAGGTCTTATTATAACTAATTCTGTCTTCTTCTTCAATATCTTCTGTCCTGCTGCAGTCGGTTTTCCTTTGCAAGTGTTTTGTGAGATGATGACCATGGAAGCCTTGCTTCTCCTGCTGCCGAGCATAACATGCAGCTGATTGGGCCAAGTCCCATATGTTCTAGGACTCATATTCACCATACTGTTTATCATTATATTCTTGGGAATGATAATTGAGGGGTTACCCATTGCCTTCCTCAAAAATGGTTTTAACATGACACCATCACTCAATGGTCGCCCTACTGGGGTCAGACCTCTTTGCAGACACCTTACTGGGGAAAAGACCATGCATGGACTGCCAATTGTCTGGCTCCTAAACTTGATCTATCTGACATGGGTGACCCTGCCAGGGGCATTTATCATTGCTCCTGCCAGCACAGCTCTAGGGGTCATTGGAATGCACAAGCTCTTCCACCACGACAAGGTGTTAGTCAATGGGAGGGGGAGACATATGTGTAAAAGGCTTAATCTATATTAATATCAGCAAATAATGCATACATTGGTAACTTTTTACAGTCCGCATTAATGAATTTAGCTCTTTATATTTTCTTTTTAAAATCCAGAATAATATATCTGTCCTCTCTTCTTTGCATAAGAATATGGATATGCCCTATTATTCGTGTACAAAAGATATTAATTCTACTCTTTGGAAGTTCATCTGGTTAACTAATGGGATAAAAATTATTTGAAAATTATGCGGAAAATATGACAGAAACTTTGGAGGAATTTTGTCCCCCAAAGTGACAATTATTTTAGAGCATGAAGTGTATTGATTTTTGTTTTGCAAAGGGATGATTTGCTGCTGTGCCTACTTAATACACCTACAGTTATGAAAGAAGGAAAGGGTAGACAGCAGTGCCAAGATTTCAGAAATGGCCACACCAATGTGTATGATGCACGGCAGAGTGGCCAGCCCCGTATCCAGACCAATGAAATCATTCAACAAGTGGACCTTAGAACTGTGATCTGATCAACAAATGATGATTAGTGCTCTCCTAATTAAGTTTCTCTTGTTGGACAGACCACTGTTCACACGATTGTTTCAGGAATGCTCTGATATTACAAATTGTGCACGAAGTGGGAACTGGAAATGCTTACCGACTATGCAACTATTTCCCCTTCGTGCCCTTGAAACAGTGGCTTGCTGGAGAATGGTTTGAAGATGATGAGGAACTCAAGGCTGCCATTGCCAACTGATTCAATTTACAGGTGGTGAACTTCTATGCCAAGGGATTAAGGAAGCTGGCGCAGAATAATGAAAAATGCTTAGAAGTGACCAGCGTTTATGAAGAAAGGTGAAGTAGGCTTGTGGGAAACCAACACCCTCAATGAAAGCTTTTTATTATGAATGAATTTTTATGACCATTGACAAAAAAAAATTGTGAACAGCTCGATTCCACCTTCCCCAACTCTCCTGTTTTTGCCCTTTAAATAAAATATCTGTGAGCCCATCACCAGTGTTATTTAATTCAATTAAAGAAAAGGGAATATTAATGGACTGCTGCTCCTTAGTATGCAATGAGGTGGGTCCCAGTTCCCTTCCACATCTCAGTGCTGCAGCCATTTAAATTATTCATACCATGCCTGCAGTGTAATGAGTGTTGCTGCTTTGACCACTAGGGTCTCCACCTTCATTCATTAATGTTAAGGAGGGCTTCAGCCTGCCACCCTTGGTCTTTGGCAGCCTATTGTTAGGTGGCAGCCATCCACCAAGCCATGGCCTCTCCATAGGCTTTTGTGGAATTTTTACGACATCTTAGGCAAGGATGATCTTCTACGTCCTCTAAGTACCATCAGTAACTGTCCACCATTACTTATTATTAATCAAAATACACTAGCTTATTTTAAAGCTAATCTCTACATCTGATCATACATGCTGATCCCATCATCCACAACCCTATGGCTTATAAAGCTTAGCCATGATGACAACTGGGTAGTGCCCTTTAATCATGCAATGTTTTCTGGGACAAGTTTGGACTTTCAATCTCCCCAAGTAACTCACCATGCTCCAATAATGTTAGGTAATTAAAGTTTATTAAATAGCCCCTTGAGTAGGTATAACAAAATCTACCATTATGGTAAAACATGAACCTTGAGGCATTTGCAGGGTAAATGTTTAAGTAAATAATAAAGTTAAAGTAATGGTAAAAAATAAAGTAAAATGAATAGCGTCATTCATAATAGTAATCCTAGTTAGTTATGCTAACAGAATAAAATAATTTGGCCAATGCCTCAAGACATTGAGAAGGGCAATATTATTTGAAGACTGTGATAAAAAGGAGGGTGTTTGGCAAGTGAGGAAGGGGCAGGAATAAGATAGGGATGTTGGACAGAATGAAAGGAGGGAGGAAGTTTACGGGGATGAAGAGGGGGCTTATTGTAGAGTAGGATGTTGGGTAGTGTGTGTGTATGTATGTATATATATATATATATATATATATATATATATATATATATATATATATATATATATATATATATATATATATATATATTTGGATGGACACAATCTTTCAAACAGCACAGATCATCCTCAATTCTGCATACTTCAAGAAGAAGAAACTACAAATTCTTAATCTCACTCCAAATGAAAGACATAAAATAAAATAAATACTCTTTCTTCCCTTCACTCCATCCAACACCCCTAGCCTATTCCCCTAACACCCTTTCCTCGTTTGCCCAACATTCTCCCTTCTATCAACATCCCATTACCAATCAAAATGCCCTGCATCCATTTTTCCTGCCTCCTTTGGATTTTTCCCACAATCCCCACTCCTGCCCCACCCTACCTAGCACTTACTCATTTATTTTCCAGTCTCTGCATTTCATCTTTTTCATCCTTCTCTACCCACACATTTCAAAAGATTTCAATATTTACCTATCATCCTGCTTCAATGACTCTGCTTGCTTCATCTGGACTCTCCATCTTCAACTCGCACCTGAGCAGTCTGAGACATGCACAGATTGTGGATAAATCTCCTACTCATTCAATCTACTCCTATCTTCTGCAATGTACTAATCCAGGTCAAGGCGAATGATTTTCACACTCTGAAATTGTTGCATTGAAATTCACATTAGCGGATGACTACGTTAAAAGTTACTGTTGCGGCATCTCCCGCAGTTTCTTTGGAATAATTCTGCTCAATTCACACCATCAAGTGCCTGCTTATTAACCACAAGAAAAAATACACTCATATTGCATTCCATGTTCCTCTCTATCAATGACCTCATTACTGCTTTCGCATCACCCGTGCCTTGTCTACTCCCTCAGCTTTATTTGATTTCAATTCCCTTAATGCTCGCCATCAAGTACCCCTGGACACAGGCTATCCTCATCTATGCCATATTATATTTCTATGTCTAATCTTCTAATCTAGCTGGCTTAATGTCTTGACCATGCGGTTCTTCCATACATATATTCCCTCCCTCTCCCTAAATCTTTTACAGTACAGCTAATAATTTTATTGCCTTTTCTTTTCCTGTCAATCTTTCTAATCGGCTCATCCATAATTCATGCTTTACTTGACCTTTCCTTATTTACTGTTACTTTAGTTTCTTTTGTGATGTTTGATATCCATTTTTTGATACTATTATTTTTCCTCTATTGTACACAGCTCCCTGTACTCACTCATAATTTTCTCTAGAGTCTGCTGATACTCCTTCCTTGTGGTTTCTGCTAATGCTTCCAAATTGAATTTCCTAAAATGCCTTCCCTGATTTATCTTTTTCAATCATATGCTACAATTCATTATTCGGAGTCATCACTTTAAATCCTAGAAATCAAATTATATATTTTCACAAAAATTATTTTCTGCATTAAGATCTCTTGGAGTTTTTGGTGCAGAATGAATAATTTCATTTGTTGATATGCAAAGCACAGAATGCATGAAATAAATAACCGCATTGAACCATTCTAATATTATTTCACAGAATCCTTCTTCAACTTTCCCAGAATATTACAGTTTATTACTTGGAAAATATAAAATATGTTTTCATGGTACCTATGTACTTCCATTAAATTCAAATATTAGCCTTTCCGGTCCACTTTCTGCTCACAATCATTAATACTAGTATATGACTTAATGATGGTCTCAAAATTCTCCATTCCTTTTCAGCCTTTATTCATGCCGAAGTTAATAATCACCAATTTTCGTTCCACAGGGACCAGAATGTCCTCTTCTCCTTTAGTTTCCTGTGATCTTTCCAAAATATTTAGATATGACAGCATGGTTTAATGAAGACTCGAGTAGAACAGAAAATACTGAAAATGACTTCCAAGAACCATCAGGCCCCTTAATATTTAATTGTATTGAACATTTCAAGAGAATTTTAAAAATATTTTTAATTGAACTCTTAGGCACTAGTTTTTCATTGTCTCTGATCATGTGGTAAATATCTTAAAGAACTTACCAAATTTTCACACCAGCACCTCCATTTTATTCCCTTTTCGAAAGATTTTTATTTGTCCCGGTTGCACTTCAGGTAAACCCATACACTTAAAGCTGAATAACACAGTCTGTTGTCCAAAATTAGCTTCAAACCTAGGTTGAGTATGGGAGAAACAACAATTATCCACCTATGGGCCTTCATCCTAGCCAGTGTATACAGAATGAACTCACAGAAATGCACAGGAGGGAAGGAACATTGTGTAACTCACTCAGTACTGATGTTCACCTCCGGTGGTTTCCCCATTGCATTCTGCACCACTAAAAAGAGCTTAGTCACTATCTCTATCACATGTCCAGTCTGGAACACAAAGTCTCCCTTCTTCTTGCCCATGTCACTCTGAAATAGGCATCCAGGAATGTTTTGGCTGCTCATCGCTTCATTAGCGGGGCTACTCTGCAAGCATACAATGAGAGGGACAGCCACAAGGGGTGCAGGGTAAGAAGCAATAGCCTACCACAAATACACACAAACTCTAGCAGCAACTAAGAAAAGTCAAAAAACAATCATATAGCTT
Organism: Hetaerina americana; assembly: GCF_022747635.1. Lineage (NCBI taxonomy): Eukaryota > Metazoa > Arthropoda > Insecta > Odonata > Calopterygidae > Hetaerina > Hetaerina americana. The sequence goes on from NW_027286876.1 coordinate 163,889, forward strand.
TCCTCCATTGTGTCACTACATTGAGAGAATCTTTCAACTGAATATATGAGCCGCCACAGCATACCATTAGACTACAAGTATTTTCAATAGAGACTCAGGTGTGATGTGGTTGAATCTTTCCATAATTCCACAGAGAAAAACACTCGAAATTTTCCACTTACTACAGCACTATTATTTAGTCAAAAATTGCGTGTTTTCCTCTGTTTCTGTCGTCACAAATATTTTATTAATTTTTTTGGTGAGAGTTACTGCAATGTTTACCTCCCTTGTGGTCATTTTTTGGCGTCAAAGATCAAAGAACTTAATTTTTACCAAATTTAATGGAAGCATGAGGATGGCTGTTTAATGTTTACCTGTAATAAGTTTTATAACATTAAATACATACATGTACACTGTTTTATTATTTAAGATCATAAAATAATTATTATGTTATGAAATTCATTATAATTATTCATATGGTCTTTTGGAAAAACTTCAAGTCCATAATATGTAGTCCATTATCATTATGTAATGTTTATGGTGAGTAATTAACACTGAATATGTTTACTATATAACAGATTTAACTTACAAAAAATTGCTTAATAATGTGCTCTATAAATAAGCTCATGGCTCACTTTACAATTGAATGCTTCCATAATAATTATTCATAACATTGGAAAGTTCACTTATCATAGGATTTTCTGATCACACCACAGTTTTGCTGATTTTCATGCTGTGAAAAATTGTGTACCCATCGCAATGCCTTCTATAAATTATGTCCCATAGTAATTTATGAACTCTGAAACAATGCATGTATTCATTATTGCTCTGTTGTTACTTTGGCCTAACTCAGTAGATGAATTGATCAATAGTTAGAGTTTGAAAAATGTATGATATGATGCAGTTTGAAATGTATTTCCCATCAGCAGAGTGGTCTTTAACTATTGTGCCTGACCACAGAACAAATACAACTAGATATAAATCACCAAACTGCAGACCACAAACAAGAGAGCACCAAGAATTACTCCCTGCCATTCAAAATGTTGTGAACTTTTCAATAGAGCAGTTTCTTAATAAAATTAAGAATACAATGTACCTTTCCACTGTCCTTTATTTGCGTACAACCGGTTTCAACGCTCAAGCATCATCATCAAGCTACCTGATGATGATGCTTGAGCGTTGAAACCGGTTGTACGCAAAGAAAGGACAGTGGAAAGATACTTTGTATTCTTCATTTAATTAAAATGAATTTCCACAAGGTTGAGCCGGGAACAATTGAATAGAGCAGTTTCTCTTCATGAGAGTGATTCAGGATGATAATGCATTGGATTTTCGAATTCCAATTAAAATTTCAAGTTTTTTATGAATGAGGAATTTTATGTGAGAAAACCAAAATTTGCAATATTATCATTTGAAGAAGCCTATGGAGCCATTTGGGAGAAAGCAGAGAAAGAACAGAGAATTAAAATGCCACAAGATACATCAAAATCTGACCCTGGGCAATGACATGAGTGCATTTCATAGGTTACGCTGGTGAGCAGCAGGCATTATGAAAGTTCGAATTGTTTTGTATACAATTACACCAAATATATATAAAGAAACACGCATTGGGGGCCAAAAGGGTGGAGTCCTTCGATTAGCAATGTAGCAATAGGATAGTAGAATGTACCTGATGTTGCGAAGGCTTAAAACAAGGTGCATATTATACGTGTTGATAAGAATACCTTTTACAACAAGAATACCTTATATATATATATATATATATATATATATATATATATATATATATATATATATATATATATATATATATAAAATATACATACATACATACATATATATATATATATATATATATATATATATATATATAATATACATACATATATATATATATATATACATATATATATATATATATATATATATACATATATATATATATATATATATACTATATATATATATACATATATATACATATATATATATATATATATATATATATATATATGTATATGTATATGTATATATATATATATGTATACTCATATATACAGAAACATATATAAGGAAAAGGGATAGGAACACGTATAAAGGACGAACACAATAGAGGTGGGGAAGGCGGAATCGAACGGATCACAAGAGTAAAAATATTTCCTCAACCGGGACTCGAACACCGGATCTTTCCACTTGCCGGGCGGATGCTGATATTTTTACTCTTGTGATCCGTTCGATTCCGCCTTCCCCACCTCTATTGTGTTCGTCCTTTATACGTGTTCCTATCCCTTTTCCTTATATATGTTTCTGTATATATGAGTATTTATTCGCCGTTTGGCGGGATTTCGTGTTTGAATGTATATATATGTATATATATATATATATGTATATATATATATATATATATATATAATATACATATATATATATATATATATATATATATATATATATATATATATATATATATCTATATATATAAAATACATATATATATATATAGAAAATATATATATGGGAAATCAGGAGGAGGTTACTCTAATTTTCATGTACTGTAGCCGCTCAGTCCAGTGTAAGATTTAGGCTCAATCCAAGCTTTACAACATTTTCCAGAAAGATTATGATTTGAGTGACAATGTACATGTGTGTGTATCAGAATACTTGCATGTACCTATGGTGTCAAGTTTGACTGCAAACATAAATCATAGAAGAAGTTGGACGACATCTTTTGGGGTTTTAACATAATTTTTTCAATAGATATGCATGCATCAACAGTTGGTGATTATCCATGTTTAAAATCACTCTTTTACTTATTAAAGAAGCGTTTAATAAACAGAAAATTAATCAATACTTGCCCCATGCATCAAAGGAAGTAGAATTTTTTAAGAGAAAAATATTAAACACACTCCAATATGTATGCTTCCTTAACCTTGTACAATTAGAGTAAAAATAAAGAATAATATCATAACCTACCTCATGCAAGAAAAACACCGGCATTGAGCAAGGAATAATATTAACATTCATCTCCGAGCTCAGGGACCCTACAAGGAGACTCCTTCATTAAAGTTCCCCCTGTAATATCCCAATGCTGAGAGTTGCTGAGGAGTCTTAACATTGGTACTGAACACCTTAGTGGACCACAAATAGACTGGTAGTGGACTAATTGATTTGGTGCATGATTGTTTTAAATAATTGAATCTGATTTATAAAAAATAGACGTATACATTTTGAAGGTTCATATCAGTATGAGGTTATTCTATAAAATGGCAAAATATCAGCCCACACAGTTGAAACTTCTACTTTAAAACATATTCCCTGAACTTTAACTATGATTCTTCCTGCATTTTCTAACAACTATATGCATATGTTTTAAAGTTCAGCCTGAGTTAGAGTGGCAATATGCCCCAGTGCTAACAACAAGAAAAGCAGAGTCCTTCCTAGAGAACGTGTGTTGTTTCAATCAGATTGGTTGGCTCCACGAAGAAGAGCAGACAGCAAGATAGAAATTAGACACACGGAAATCTCAGGGAGCACATGGATCACCAGTAGCATATGGCAAGCAAAAATGTGCTTAATTTTCTTCAATGAGCATTTCTAGTGACTTGCATTAAAATAATGCTGTTGGCTGTCAGTTCTAATAATGTATGGTGCATGCTTACATTGGCAGAAATATTTTAGCTAGTACCATTTAAAATACAATGAATACATATTCATTACAGTATAAGTATTCAATATTACTACAATCATGAGAGGGGAAATCTTTTACAGGTTATAAAAGCTGAAATTATACTTTCCCAATGCAAATACAATAACAACACAAATAAACACATGTTGATGTTTTAGGACTTCAGCACTAGCACATATCAACTAATTACGCATTTCAAATTAATTACGACACAAAATAGAATGGAGGCTACGAATGTTAATAGATAATTAAACTATCGATGCTTTACCTGGGCTATTATTGTACATTTTAGATTTTATCCATTCAAAGAGAAATGAATAATTAAGAAGTGTGTACAAGACAACATTTCCCATTATTCATGCCACATTGATTCATGCAATCTCATTTCAGAGAGTCAAAAGAGTCACATACTGTTCATATTATAATTTAAATATTTCATAAGACATAAATGCCAATGATCCCAAATATAATTAATCAAATGCCGATATTTTTTCAATCAACAATACTTACTGCTCTAACATGAAACACTGCAACATCATCCAAAAATGGACTCAATGAAAGTCTGTATATTTCGGCAGCAGGCACTCTGTACTTCACTTGCAAAGTTCTTTGGTCTAATATCAACATAGAGCTGGTAGAGAGGACAAACAAGATTGGCACAAACTAAAAAGAAAAAAGATATATATCACTTCAAAAACAAAATAATTTAATAATAAAAATCTTTTGACATAAAATCTGAAGAAATCTTGAGAAAATATTTTTCCATTGTAAACCATTGAGAAATCACTCATCCTTTACATTCATACCATTTCATCAACACTTGAAGAGGAAAGAATTTTCAAAAATATATGTTGCATTGCTCTTGGTTGAAATTCCTAAGTTTGGCTAATGTCAATTTTGATTTATTTTGTGTAGGCGGATCATACTTTTACAAATACATGATTCTCAAATTATAATGCACTGATGGTGGCAAAGAGTTGAATCAGGTGGAAAAATAAAGTTACTATAAAGGGAACACAAGCCATGTATCAGTAAAACCATTACCTTATACAGAAAAAAATGATAATCAATATATAGGTAGCTACTGTAGGAGTGAACAATCTTATTTACATTTCCAGTATTGAGACATTTAGTGATATTGTCTTAGGGATCTCCGAATAATTTGGGATACAGTACTAGTGATCTGATTATGGTTCCACATCTTACTATGGTGGGTCGCGGTAGTCCAGGGGTAGAGCATTGGACTACTGACTGGAGGGTCCCAGGTTCAATTCCCAGGCATATCTCCTGGCCCCCCTACCCTGATGTGTGAATTTCACACGCCTTATGGGGCTTGGTACTGTGTGAACTGTACCATCACCTACCAAACCGACCTTCGGGTGGATAACTGAGTCTATGGTTATATCTTACTATGCTAAATGGCATTTGAAGTGCACACATCAATACGGTGGCCAGAGAGGCCAGTCCCCCTCCCTCCGCTACTTGCAGTTTCCAAAAAAGAGAAGGTTCTCATAAAACCATACTAAGCTAGAGTGAATCTATGGATCTCATCACATGATAATTGGATTTGAACTTGGGCCCTCTATTTAGGAGCTGAATGCTGGGCTACTAAACTCATTCCTCAAATAAGTACCTTTATCTAAATATTATATGTAGGCATATGGTCCTCCATTCTCTTGATATATTTTAAGCTATCAAAGTATTCCTTAGGATGATTAATTGCATTTGGATAAAAAACATGACTTGATAAGTTGCTCAATGCAAAGAAAAACACATATTTTGCAGATAATTAATTTAAAAAAAACAATAATTGGTTGACATTTAAATTAAAATAAATAATAAATTCCTACAGAGCAAATTTGTTTGTTATTGCCGTATTTAACTTACCTTTTTAAGCACAGTTCTGGCTGAGAAAAATTTCCAATGAAATATGCAGATTTTTCATTGGAATGCCTCCCTCTCTACCTCCAGAGTTGGTTTTAGCTTACTCAAACGCTTTATGAAGATGCGAGTGGCAAAAATAATATATTTTGTAGGATCTTAACTGCTTAAAGCTAACAGCTCAACATTGTTTCCTAAAGAACCTGTGCTGAGCTGATTACATTCTTAAATACATCAAATATGTTGAAAAATGAATATAGACATTAGAATAAAAAATATAAAAACATTAGAAACACACCAAGTCAATAATATGGCAAAAACAAGTTTTTCTCAAAACAATTAAAAATAAAACCTGAAAACATGCATCTTCAATTCCCATTGACATATATGAGAGCCTTTAACTTACATAGGGCCATGTTTCCATAATTTAGTTTGGAACCAAACTTTGAATGGAAACAGAACATTTCTCTGGGTAAATCATCTTATCCAATGAAAGCAACAACTTCATATTGGAAAGTAATGACTGGAAACATTTTTATTGTCTATCCAGGGCAGTTATATTGACACCAGGCAAAAAATGATCTAATCTCGAGGGGCAAAGTGGAGGTTATTTGCAAATGTATTCACTTCAATAATTGGTGAAAAATACAGAGAGAATCCTACAAAGTAAAAAAAAAACTTTTATCTCATTTTCACACCTACATGAAAAATTAAAAGAATATTTTAAACCAATTCAGTTCCTCTCATTAGACAGGTAAGCCTGAGTCAAGTAATATAAGCTATATGATGATAACTTGTATTTTTAGTAATTTATCATGAGCAAAGTGAAAGAAAGTGCATTTTATTCATAAATTACACCAGGTGAATGTAGCAAGATAGCAGATGAATATTCAGAGCTTATGCATGTGGTGGCTGGAAACTTTATAGACCTGCCAAGAATTCAGCATGAAAAGTGAAAGATTCAGCAAGGAGTAATCTTCAGAAGGGATCAAAGGGTCATTGTAGTCAGGACAAATATAGCTGGATCTTGCCCGATACGCATATAGAGTAAAATCCTGCAAAATTCTAGTAGGATTACTGGGGGTGTCCCATTGGATCCTTGACGAATGAAGCCAGAATATTGCCTTAGCAGTATACATAGTGGCATGAAAGTTTCCCTCTTAGTCTAGTTAGTTCTGGCTAGATCCAGTTAGCTATAAGAAGTTCCTATTTTAATTTCCCTTATTCAACCTCAAGAGTTTCATTTGATCAATCATGATTTCTTTCACCCACACACATACATATATCTATCATATTTTCAATGTATAGATCATGCTAGTCCAGTTGGAAGTGGCCAATTATTAGCTGTAATTCATTACCAAAGTGAAAGAATGAATCTTAGGTTCCCTCAAATATCACGGGGAATATGACCAGGAACATTTCAATTGCAGTGGAGGATTGTCATACATGCCTTCAGAAGATTCCAGGATAATCCCTGGGCATATTCAAAAGTTATTAATTTTTTAGTAAATGCATTTTGAAAGAGTTATTTTATTTTAATATCCATATAAATGACAGCTTTTATTTCCAATGTCTTTTACAATGGAAGAGCTGATACAACCTTTAAATTCATTTTATAATAAATTTGGGGGAAGTCAATTACTGTACCTTGATAGAGAAAATTAATTATAAAAACCAAAAAACAAAAGACTGCTGACTTTCAATTTTGTTATTAAAGCGTACAATTGAGAAATACATCCACTTAATTTTTCTTCTTCACCCAATGAAAAAAATCTCTCTCTGGAACTATAACTTTCAATTATAAATAATCAAAATAGTTATTGTAGGTAAGATCATTGGCTGCTTTTGCATTTGTGCCAGTTGGATAGGCAACACAATTGACAGAAAACCTCAAATGGTAATGCTGTACTTTCACCATCTTTTGATTATGTCATACAGCCCAAAGAGCTACTGATCAGAGCTTGATTTTGAGGAAGAGAAAAGAGGGGAGGGAGCAAAAGTGGATGACCTGCAGGTTTCGCACAGTTTCATCTTCCACTGCACTCAAATATTCATAAGCTCAAGCTTCTACAGAGCTGCAGTCTCAAACCAGAGACGGGGGCCAAGTCCAGATCCAAAAAAATCACAGCTATATTTCACTTAGATAGTCCAAATCTGCCCAATACAGGATTGCAATACTTGAAATTATGTACTTTGCTTTTCAACGACACAATGCATTGACACTAAGCCATCAAGTACACAGTGGCGGAATATGAAAACAACACCACATGAAAAGAGTAATGGTATTTTAAAAACGTTGAAACAGTGGTCACACATTAAAAAATGAGTCCTTTTAGTAATTGATACCACATTGATCATGCTAGCACCCAGATTTCATTTTGCTAAAGCAATATTTTGGCACTAAATTTGGACGACTAATTGAGACTTTTGGGAGGCCATCGGGCTTTTCTAGTCTAGCACTGAGCTTCTGGAGATAGCACAACCCATGGACATCCATGAGAAAACCCAGGCAGGAGGGACTTGTGGTGCGTGAAGAAAGGACAGGCAAGGAGGGAAAGCAGGCTATGAGCTTTAAACTGCATCACAGAAAAATAGTGAGACACTTGTGTAATAATGAACAGGATAGTATACATAAAGAGTTTGAATGAATATTGATTGAATGATGGTCAGGGAATCAGTGGTGGGAGTGTGTCAGCAGGGTCTACTTCATACCAGTAAAATAAAAAACCTAATCTTGACAACCATGTTCACTTCTATGTTAGCCTCATGGGAATCATGGCTAATTGTCAGGTGATCACTTTTACAGCACATCTATCTTTTGAGGACCAAAGTAGCTTTCCTACAATCTCAGGGGATTAAATATTTGGATGATAAATTTTATATTGGTTGAATGCACTAATGTTTAGTGATTTAAGAGAAATATTGATAAACTGTAACTTACTTTCCCACTAGATCTGGTGATTTTGTGGATAATGTCTGCAAACACAACATACTGGTCATTTGTTTCCACACATATCTTCTTCCATTGAACATTTTGGCGTAATCTGACATAATCACCAAGAAATGGATGCGAGACACTAGGGAAAGAAAATAGTTACCTTATTAGAACAAACTTTGCAACAATAAACTAAAAATTGACTATTATTGCAACTATCTCTAACACGTGTTCAGCAACTTTCCATTAAATTTACAATGATAGAGCATATTACAAATTTCAGGAAGATAAACTTCATTCAAGAATACATTATGCAATGGTGCACATTAAATTTTACCAATGACATTGCATAGAGTCCCACAGCTTATCACAACACATTCCTGAACAGCCTCAACATTATTGATCGGAAATTGATTAAAAGTTATTTACAAGGTCCCATGAATAGCACGGTATAGAGGTTACAAATACATCAGACTCAGTCCATCTTGCTACCTCAAATGAGCAGGGTAAGTAGGACTGAGAAACTGATACGCAATTAGGATAGAACAGGCACGATGGAAGACAAGCAATGGAAAGAGAAATGGGCCAGAGGAAACGAATAGAATTATGACCTTTGCAGTTGAAAAGGCTTCTCTGTAAAATGTTCAACCAGATTCTTCTTGAAGGAGATGAAATACTGGAAAAATGGTGTTTATAATAAATATCCACAATTTATAAAAAACGAAGTAAGACAGTCCCTAATAATTATAGGAGCATTAGTGTAATGGCATACATTGGTAGAATTTTGAGCAGCAATCTAAAAGGTATGCTGGAACATGAGATTGAAGGGAAGATCAGACAGGGTTCACTATGGGACGGGGTGGTTCACAGGGGACTGTATCTTGTATGTGTGAATCATATTTTTAGTCTCTCGCAAATAAGTTAGAAGATGCACACTAAGAATCGGGGTTCGTTTGATATTTGTGGATCTTGAGAAGTTGCATCTCAAGCTGGAGTTTAGATAAACAAGAAGTTCTCTGCTTCATATCAAACATCTAAAGGACTTAGAACAGGCCTTCTCAAAATACATACATGTGCAGAATGTGTGGGATCAATGGAATGAATCTTGGGGGGAATGGGCATCCCCTTTAGGCACAAAACAACATACTCTCTACCATTTGCAGATGACCAAGCATTGATTACTCAAAGTCAGCAGGATGCTAATTTTTTTATGAAAAAGTTATTATAAGCCTTTAAAGGAGGAGCACTTTGAATGTATATGGAGAATACAGAATATAGTATTTGCTAGTAGAAGGAGATGGAAAAGATATTTATATGCCCCAAAGAACTGTCAAGGAAGTAAAACACTTTTAAGTATTTAGGCTTCTTTACTCACAAATCCGTATGGCAAGTAAGAATACAGAGCAGTACAGGCAAGAAAAGTAATTAAAATATTAAATAAGGCCTTGAATAGAGTTATATCTAAGGAAATAAAGAAGACAATCCAGTGAATAATAGTTAGGAGCATAGTGTCTTACTGCGCAGTGAGCTGGGCTATGAGTAAACTCTTTAAAAGTAAATGCAAGCTGTGGTGATGGAGGGTTAAGGAGGCGAGATGGGACACCACGATATCAGGAAACAAATGAAGGTATTAGACAGGGAATGGACATAAAAGAATTGGTGGTACAAAGGATTGAGAGATGAGCTCTCCAACTCTTGGCCACATTCAAAGAATGGACAAGGAAAGAGGGCCACAAACTGCACGAATGGTTACCACCCGAAAGAAGGAAACATTTACGGCTTAGGAAAACATGGAGAGCAGAGTAGTAGTAGTAGTTTTGAGGGGAGGCGACCGACAGCTAAGGTCATTTGCGCCATAGGGGATGGACAGGAAAGGATGAAGGGTGGAGAGAAACCCGGCGTCGGCATTAGCCTACTCTTTACGAAAGGCGCCAAGGGGTCCGCAGCTTAACGTCCCATCCGACGGACGCCGTACTCACTCAAAGTGCCCTCCACAAAACACCTCAAGTTGGGATCGAGATACCTCTGAAAAATATTCAACACCGCCGGGATTTGAACCCGCGCCCTCAGGGTGGGAAGCCAGTACGTTAGCCCCCGCACCATCTCGATCCCCTGGAGAGCAGAAATAAACTAAATGATGAAGGATCAAGGCCTGGCAGAGGAAGATTGCAAACAATAGTAAGGCTGGAAGATGGGAATACAGGGTAATAAACTGAAAAGTGGAGAGTCTTCCCTTAAAATTAATAAGGAGAATCAATTATCTGTACTGAAAGGGGAAGAATGTAATGTATTTGTTTTTCTCTCTGTGACATACCACAACAATTATATCAGGGTAGTTAGAAGGGTTCTTGGAGTCGTCACCAGATGTCAGTGCTAGTGCAACGAGTTTCCTGCGTGGTAATCCTTCAAGAATCAACACACAATGTGTCAGTGTTCTAGGAAGAGAGGGGTGGTGCAGATGCCTTTCAATTGCTGTTCACATGCATTGATTTGTAAAGATGGAAAAAATGGAGATTTGAGCAGTGATTATATAATTTGTAAAGAAAGGAATGAAAGCAAACGAAATTCATGGTGACTTTCATAACACTCTGGGGGACTCGGCTCCTTCATATTCAACTGTTGCAAAGTGGATTAACGAGTTTAAGTTTGGTCGGGAAAGCTTAGATGATGATCCACCCAGTGGTTGACCAAAATGTGCCACAGCCCCAGAAATTATTGCAAAAGCACATAAAAAGGTCCTGGAGGATCGAGAACTAGAAAAGGGAGAAATTGCTGAAGCTGTATGGATATCACCTGACAGGGCATATCACATTTTAACAGTGGAATTGAATGTGAACAAATTATCTGCTAGAGGAGTGCCACAATTCTTGATGTAGGATCACAAACGCATCGCATTGGAAATTTCCTAGCAATGTTTGACTCATTTTAAGAGCAACCAACAAGATTTTCTGCATCGGTTTGCGATCACAGATGACACTTGAGTCCACTATACCCCAGAGACAGCAGTCAAAGCATTTGAAACCTGTTGATTCACCACCACCAAAGAGAGCAAAGGCAATACGGTCAGCCGGGAATGTGATGGCTTCAGTTTTATGGGCAAAATTTTCTGGACAATGCTTCACTGACCTTCTGGAAAATGCGAATGATTTTTACACTCTGAAATTGTTGCATTGAAATGCACATTAGCGGATGACTCCGTTAAAAGTTACTGTTGCGGCATCTCCCGCAGTTTCTTTGGAATTTGTCAAAGTGAAAACACCGTAAGTGTTTAAAGTTGGCTTTAACCTCGTGGACTGTGGCGCGTCGCGCACGACTACAAATGCCTGTGACATTGTATGTACGGTATTTCGTCACAACATATTGTTCCTTTAAAAAGCCCCAAAATTTCAGAGTTTAAGAGGACGCCTCGGTAGCTTAAGTGGCTAAAGCACTCGACCGGATATTGAGGGATCTGGGTTCGAATCCCAGTCAAGGCGAATGATTTTTACACTCTGAAATTGTTGCATTGAACATCACTTATAGTATTCAATTGTTCCCGGCTCAACTTTGTGGAATTTCATGTTCATTAAATGAAGAACAACATGTATATTTCCACTGTTCTTTATTTACATACAACTAGTTTCAACGCTTAGGTGTCATAATCAGGTACAAATTACCTGTCTCTCACCCACCCCTCCTCTCCCTCATGAATGGCATTAAAATGGACCGCAACTTGATTAATTTGTACCTGATGATGATGCTTAAGCGTTGAAACTAGTTGTATGTAAATAAAGAACATTGGAAATATACATTGTGCTCTTCATTTAATGAACATCACTTATGCCTCAGCCATTAATAAGTTCAATTATAACAAACACTAAGCAGGTAATAAAATGCATTACTTTATGGCATTACCTATTTTCATGCATGACTAAACTTATGTTAAAAGCAGCATGAGATCCTTTTTTTAATAATGTTCTCATCTTTTATGAAAACATGTAAAAACTGTCAAAATATCTACTAAAAGAGAACTTTTTTGATCACTAATACCATAAATGTTTTTGATCCTCCACTTGCAGAGTCAGAATTCAATACAATTCATGTATTATACAAGTACAATGACCTCACCTTCTGGGATAAGATGCTTTCCGATCTTTGAATATAATACTAGCTGTAACCTTTTCCCTCATTCGGTTCCTTGCTGTTTGGTCGAATTTGAGCCGATACTTGTGACACTGCAATTAAAGCAATACACAATATTGTTACAAAATATAAAAGTATTAATACAAGAATACACAGTGAATGGTATAAAAAAAATTAAACACAAAAAACAGTTAAGGGGAGTTACATACTAATTTCTTTTAAATTCCTAGGAAAGCACATATGCTAGAGAGCTCAAATTTATGAGCATTTACCCATGGGGACAACAAAATTTTAAAAATAAAATAAATCAAGCCAAAAAGCCTTTAAGAAGAATATGCTAGTTTCCAGATTTCAGAGACATTATATTTCAATAAAGATGAAAGCCATAAGAACTTCAACCTATTTACGTATATTTTTGTATTCGAACTTTCCCAGAGAGAGCATAAGATGTTCGTTTCACAAAAAAATTTGAAGAGTGATTTTCAGTGGGAAAGGGATGATCTGGAATTTCATAGACATGCTGAGGTCATTTCCCTTCTTATGTTGGTGCAGGTGGATGTGATTGAAATGCCATTAAGCAATAATCATTAACCATTCAAACACTAAATTTGAAATTTAATATTAATATTTAAGAGTGGTACTTTTGGTTAGATTTGCACGCATTCAACCATGCAGTACTGACTCTTCACAATGCATTAATTTTTTATTTATCAATTAATTCTAAAGCAGCCGTCTTGGTACTTACATTGAACTGTTATCCAATTCATAACAATGGCAACAATCACAAACACCCAAGCTCAATCGATGGAAAACCACCATTGGGGGGGGGGGGGGAATAAAATCTGGATTGGACCCTGAGGGCTTTGTCACAACATAACTAAGGCTAGAAAAACTATTACTATTATATTGATTTTGCTATCATGTGTAGTGATTTTTTTATTAAATCAGTATATTTTAATATAACATACATCAATTTAATCATTACATATGTCGCTAGTATTGTATTTTTCTATCGATAACATGCACCTTCTGTATAACGCGAATGTAGAACTTTGCAGTTGAATTATCATGAATTTGTACACGCACCGTGCACCCAGAGCTCCATAGTTATCTTGAACATGTATAGATGCCGCGCATCTGTATTCACGTACGCATATATATATATATATATATATATATATATATATATATATATATATATATATATATATATATATACATTCAAACACGAAATCCCGCCAAACGGCGAATAAATACTCATATATACAGAAACAGATATAAGGAAAAAGGGATAGGAACACATATAAAGGACGAACACAATAAAGGTGGGGAAGGCGGAATCGAACGGATCACAAGAGTAAAAATATTTCCTTGACCGGGACTCGAACCTCGGATCTTTCCACTTGCCGGGCGGATGCTCTTAACCACTTGAGCTATCGAGGAAACGTAATATACCCTAAGATCCGTGGGTCTAATATGTCGCCAAGCGCCCCGATTCTTTAGCCAAGAGATGGCGTCAGGGGACTGTTTCACCCACCAAAGGAGAAATAGACAATACACAAGAGGAAAGGACAGTGGTTTAGAATTCATACAACATCATACAGGAAAGGAACAGTGCGTTTCGTGGCACGCATAGCCAGAAGAAAGAGATGAGCCACATTGGCCAAATACACATTCAAACACGAAATCCCGCCAAACGGCGAATAAATACTCATATATACAGAAACAGATATAAGGAAAAGGGATAGGAACACATATAAAGGACGAACACAATAAAGGTGGGGAAGGCGGAATCGAACGGATCATATATATAAATAAATAAATAAATAAATAAATAAATAAATAAATGAATAAATAAATAAATAAATAAATAAATAAATAAATAAATAAATATATATATATATATATATATATATATATATATATATATATATATATATATATATATATATATATATATATATATAATGTATAACACTTAGCACTAGTGGACACAGACAAAAACACAGAAACACAAAAAAAAAGAGACTCACTATTTTTCGAATTTTCGGTGGTCGTTGCCACCTTTATCAAGGAAGAGAGGGACGGAACTGCCAGAGTTCGGTCCCTCTCTTCCTTGATAAAGGTGGCAACGACCACCGAAAATTCGAAAAATAGTGAGTCTCTTTTTTTTGTGTGTTTTTGTGGTTTTGTCTGTGTCCACTAGTGCTAAGTGTTATACATTATTATTCACGTCCGTGAGACTTTCAAAAAGTGTTATATATATATATATATATATATATATATATATATATATATATATATATATATATATATATATATATATATATATAACACTTTTTGAAAGTCTCACGGATATATAATATATATATATATATATATATATATATATATATATATATATATATATATATATATATATATATATATATATAACACTTTTTGAAAAATACGTCTATGCTTGGATTTTTTCAATTTTCATTACCTAACGTGCATTGTCATTTTTTCAATCATTTGAACATTTTTGCATAGATAACGTGCCCGTTATCGATGGGAAAATACGGTACTATTAAACACAGATTACTCAGCTAAAACTTCAAAATATAAAATGAAATCATATTAATTAAAGATTTGAAGTTAATTCTTAAAAAATTATATTATGGCTTGCGTTCTAACACTATCATCCAAAAACTTAACATTAGAAAGACACATCTACATAAGTCTTTGGCACTACTCTGATGTGGATGTTATAATGATACTACCATTGACCTGGTAATGATAACGTTATAATTATGGTTGGCAAAATTTTGTAAAGGGTGTAAAATTGAATAAAAAAGAAGTTTTCTGAACAATGTCTACCAGTTAGTCCACCCATGTGAGTCTGGTAAGTAAGTCTTCTTTTGTCATCAGGTTTAAAAGGAGCAAAACTACAAAATTTCAAACAGCAACCATGCCCAAGGGAAGATTAGAACCCATGACCGGTATGTTTACATGTGGACATGTCACCCACCACACTAACCTGAACTGGCCACAATTTTTAACTGCTTAGTTTAGTTTGGATCAGCTAGCTCACTTGTGCCTTCACTGTAATGGTTTCAATATTGAAAATCTTCCATAATACTGTTTATAATGAACTAGAAACCATTCTGTCCATGAGGGTAAACTTTTAATTCACGGCTAATAATTCATACATTCATGCGATCATTAATGATTTCTTTTTGTCTTATATTTTTCTCAACTATTGTTTAATTTTTTGGTGCACACTCCTCACCAATAGATACACCATCTAACTAACAAAGCTAATGCAATGACATGATTATTTATTTGGAATTTTGGTTTTAGGTGTAGAAAACACGTCCACTCTGCAAGAATTTTATGAGACAATTACATTTTACTTAATAGTTAGAGAGATGTTTTCTGGATGCACTGCTAATCTAAACTGTAGGAGCCATACAAATAAATGCTAAAATAGCAAATTTAAATGAGCGGTTATAATTCATACCCTCCACTTGTGATGAACTCTTCTTAGAAGCAAGCTGGCATCTGCCAATCGACGCTGGTGACTATGAGGCCAATCCCTACTTATTGGAGAATCTGAAGGAAGCTGACATGATAATGTCAGAAGAAACTGCCTCCTCTTAAACAAAAAATAAAGTGTGAATTAGAACTATAAGTAAGTTATAAAACTGTGGTAGTAATTCTTAAATAGCTACATGACCCATGAACAGCAGAATATTGATAATTAATACCAAATTCTCACCTTCCATGACAGGTAGTGCTTTTGTATCACATTAACAGCCCATTCCACTTGCTTTCTATGCTTCAAAATTCTGTATTCTTCTCTAGCCTGTTAATATAAAAATTGAAGATTGCATCCGATCATTTGAAAAGACATTCATGAGTAAGCTAAAAGCAAGAAGCCAGTTAATGTAGGTGCCACCATGATTATGAATGTTGATCCACAAATATGTTACAAAAAATTAAATGTTTGCTGATATAATAATAATATTTATTAGTCATTAATTGAATCAAATACAGTTTACCCCTATTGACATACAATACCTCAAAACTGCAAAAAGTGGCTTTAGTAAAATTTCTCGCAAATGCTTAAATGCGACCATACCCACTCATGATGGGTTATCAAATAATTTTACGAATAGTGTCCCAAGTCTAGAATCGCACAAAACAAGGCTGGCAGCAACTTCTATGCCTCTGGCAAAAAGCTATTCATGATTGAAAAATATAGACATAGCTATTATATTCAATGATTTCAGGAGAGCAAAGAATTATTACCCTCAGGATTACTTAGGGGAGCCAGAAAAATGAAATTTTGAAATCCTTCATTTTAGAACAATGTCTTGAAGTGGTAAGCAAGAAATGTTTCTAATGACAAAGATCGATTCTAGGTACATGAAAAGTTGCATTATACAAATTTGTAAATTTAATGATTATTTAATAAAAACAAAAATTAAAAGGCTAATGATTTATCCTCTTGAAAAGAAACATCAAGCCATATCAAAATACCAAATCTACCAGTTTTATTACATGACGAAACCCTGCCTTGAAAATTTTCTCAGTTGGCAGCAATGGATAGAAAGCTGGTTAAGAGGCAAGATATAACAGAATTTCTCCTGTGTCTGAGGGATAATGCAAATATAGGTATGAAAATAACAGGAAAGAAAAGGCTTGAGCCTCAATGACTCGTTAAATTTATTGTACACAAAAGCTTAACAGTTTTCATAGAAAGGAATGAGGCATTTGTCACTGTCCCTGGTTTGGTCACATGTCCTGGAGAAAGTTTAACCTAAGGAACTATTCCATGACATAGCATCAAGAATTATGCATGAACACAAATGCAGGCACAAGGATATTCAATATTTAGGCAAATTAATGTTGATTCAAAAATTTACTCGGAACTAATGGGAAACCAGAAAATCTCCTTTAATTCTAGCGATAAAATGCAGTTAAAAAAAAGAGTTACTGCAAGTTCCCTACATTAATCCCTTGAGTATTATTTTCGTTGTAATTCCGTGTCAAGTACCCCTCACACTATGTGATTATGTAATTAGTTCTGTGAAGTTGCCATTAAATTGGAATCACATTTAATTGATATTTCAACTCTTAATGTAAGCATGATTCTCATAACAAAATTATGATTTGCACACTTAGTTTTCATACAGCCTACGTCCATGAGTGAGGCATACCCAGTGGTAATTGCATTGAAGAATGTACCACACAAATGAAATAACTTGGCCAACTGCTCCAGCCAACCCCTGCATATTTATTATGAATTTTCTTTAACCTTGCTATGGTGAATGTAAACTAGCGTAATTTCCCATTGATAACGCGCACCCAGAACTTAATAGTTATCATGAATTTGTATAGATACGAATATATATTTGCATACATGTCGAACGTGTATAGAGGCCGCGCATCTTTATACACACACACATATACATATATTCGTTCGTCTGAACATTTTTGTGCAGCTAACGCACGCGTTATTGATGGGAAAATGCGGTCATTAAAAATTTAAATGGCAAAAGAATCAGGACTTGAATTCATTTTGCAATAAGTAATATATTAGAAAATTTTACTGTACAGATAACAGTTTCAATCATTAAATCAATAAATTACGAATTAATATACATGTAAATACATAATATAATAATGCTTTATATAGATATGTATGTAAAGAACAATAAAAAGTACTAAATACCAGAATATACAAAATAATTTTACAATAGCAATACAAATATAATATTTACTAAAGACTGCATTTTCGAGCATAAAAAAGTCTGCCATAAATGAAAAGCATACCAGAAAAGAAAGAATTTGCCATAAGTTTTAGTATTCTACTTAAAGTTACAAGAGATGATTATTTCTCACAATTACGAAAAGCTTGGTGAAATCAATGATATGTGAATACAGTGGTTAGTATAGGCCTAGATTTAATGCTGTAAGCAAGGAAGGATATATTATCTATATTGTGAGGTGACGAATTATTCTAGTTAATCTGCATTATGCTTAAGTTGTATATAATAAATATAACATTACCGCCATGGTGAGCTTGATGCAATTTTGGTGTATAAGGAACATTTTAACATAGCAAACTGATGACCAATACTTACAAGGATGGTGATAAAGTGCATAACCACAAGATATATATTACTTTAAGTTAAATACTATGATATTCTAGTTAATAGATTTATTTCAAAATTTTGATAGAAAGTCGCTAGCATTAAACCTTTACCCACAAAAACCAGTAGGCTGAGCAATGAAAGTATAAAACATGTCATAAAAAGGCAATAGTTCAACATTATATTTACATACCACTCTGCATAGACACCATAAGTTCTTTTTTCCTTTGATGTAGTTTCCAAAGTGGCATTCCTAATTCCAGTCACACCAAATAAAAACATAATGTTACACAGTACTCCTATGCACAGAATATGATCCAGTTTAATTGCAATTAAATCTACCTTTAATAATTAGCCTGTGATCAATAATTTAGTACTTGAATGAAATATTTAAGACTAAATAAACTTAGATATAAATATGTATAGACTTAGCTAACCAAGATAATATGTTGAGATGAATTCATGGAAATATCTATGAAAGTTATCATAAAATAACAGTGTGATCACGTGAGAAATGCATTTTTATGAATGTTGCACTCAAACCATAGACATATGGAAATTAAGATTTTCAGCTGAATGAAATATCTGTCAAAAGTTTAGAATATCGTATACTCCTTTTAGCATGAAGTACTCATTTTAATATGAATTCATATTAAATTTCATTTCTAATATGACCATAAAATAAAATTAAAAATTCAACACAATAAAGCATTTAAAACAACTTCATGCTAATAAAGCTTCCTTCTTGTACTTATTTCTCTTTTAAAAATATTTCCCACACCTATCTTTATCATTAGCCTTGCACGATTTTATGCTTCTGAAATCTGCCAGTAGATAATCTATTTATACTAAATTGCTTTAAAGGTTTCAAAAAAAACAAGTGGATAAAATAAGTTTTCCCTTCTGCAGATATTCATTCATTATTTGCCCACTGGTTTAAAGAGGCATGCCTCATATAGAAAAATACCCCACATATCACCTGTCCTCACAAAATTCTTCACTAAATGAAATTTAAGGGATCGAGATGGTGCGGGGGCTAACGTACTGGCTTCCCACCCTGAGGGCGCGGGTTCAAATCCCGGCGGTGTTGAATATTTTTCAGAGGTATCTCGATCCCTACTTGAGGTGCTTTGTGGAGGGCACTTTGAGTGAGTACGCCGTCCGTCGAATGGGACGTTAAACTGCGGACCCCTTGGCGCCTTTCGTAAAGAGCAGGCTAATGCCAACGCCGGGTTTCTCTCCACCCTTCATCCTTTCCTGTCCATCCCCTATGGCGCAAATGACCTTAGCTGTCGGTCGCCTCCCCTTAAAACTACTACTATGAAATTTAAAATCAAAGCAGCAATTACAATATGCAGTCAAATCATAGTGTTCATTTTGAAGTTAAATAAATTCTTATAGCCAATAATAAGAAACTTAGCTCCAATGATGTTATTTTGGTCAGCCGGTGACCATCAATGAGGAGAGGTGAGGGCTTGGCAGAGAGAAGACTAGAGAGGTACTGTAGCACTGTCAAGCTTTTACCTATAATGTTCATTGAATACTTGAAGATGGAAATTCTATTTATTCACATATATCTACATCAATTTCAAATCTGTGTGTATAATATTATTTATTTCTTTATTTTATCATACCAGGAAAAAACTATTATTCCTTATTTTTAAATTTTAGGTGCAATTAACTCTCGCTCATATAGAGCTAATTTACTTGTAGTATCAACATGTTTTTGTGTTTCTTGACTACAGTCATGCAGGAAAGTTTGATGCAATGATCGTGCCTGACACACCAGCATTGAGATGTTCCGCAATTGGGGAGGGGGGGGGGGGGGTAAACCAGGCTGCAGCTCATCATAAACATTTTTCCTCTCAGAATTAATATTCCAAGCCTTACAGATGATTCATCAATAACCAAATCATCATAAACTGCTGGTGAATTTCTTCGGGTGAACTTTTTTAGCAATAAGGAAGTGGATAACAGAATTTTGTGCACTTGAGATTGCCAATTTTCATTGAATTTAAAATTAGCTCAATGATGACAAAACCCACCATATAAATGTAAAAATTACCATTAGTCATGTGAATGAAGGAGGCAATTTTCTTTTGAATAGAATATGTTGATCTTTGTGGTATCTCTGAGCAATCAGGCATTACTATTTAGTTGACCCCATTGGAAACAACCACTGTGGATGCAATATTAGTGGCTTTCTCTTACTGAGCTATTTTACATCTATATCATACTGCATTACAATGCATCTTAGGAATTACTGATACTAAGATTGTCAATATCTGTTGTGCTCATTATATCAGGATTCCACTGCACTAATTTTAAATCTTAAAGACAAGGTTAAATTGGATGGATGTATGTTTGCATATCCATCAAATGTAAGAAGAATGATGGTTAACAAATATACATATCAACCTCCTGATATTTTCACACTTATTTACATGACTAAATGATGAGAGGAATAAAAAATTTTTCAGTTAATGCTTTGGACTTTCTATCAGGATCTGAAAACTTTTGCCACTTGTCGATATGATGCAATGCACTATTCAAACAAAAATATCGATAGATGTTTGGACAATGAATAGAGCAGCTAATACATGTTGGCAGATGTTCCGTACGCTCCATAGACAAATTAAAAGAGTTTGAAATTGAAATTTTAGGTAAATATAGGAGTAGAGAGATTTCTCATAGATATTTCCTTAACATTCATTCATCATCATAAATTATTTTCGGAAAAAATAAAAATTAGTACAACATAATTAAATATTTTAAAATTCCTCAAAATCACATTCTCTTTTTAGTTTAATATATTTTTAATATAATGTTTACCACCACTTGATAAATGTGTCCCTGATTTCTCCCATGCTGTCAATGAAGATGGGGGTGTGGGTTTAATGTTCCCTTCTTTCATCAGAGGGAACCATGGGCCTGCTCACACAGCACAAAGCACAGCGCACAGAAGGATTATTCTCATTAAATTTGCTCTATTATATCATTAATTCCAAGAAAGGCAATCATCAAAGTTAGACGGATATCCTCATTTTACTGGATTTAATACAATGCATATTATGAATTTTTTGAAGAAATAAATAGCTCTGAAAATCAATTATTGTTCAAAGTGAGTAAAATTTAATCTGATAAGTTAAAAATAGGGACTTCATGTCGTCATTCATGCAACTACCAAAGTGTTCCTAAATTGTAATGCTGTCATTTGAGATTTTGACTTATGATCCACTCAGGGAACAGTCTTCAGATTTACTAGTTGAGAGGAGTTTGAGAGTGTCTCCCCCTCTAATCATGTTTTAATTTTATTCCTTCATATTTTGATATTTTAATCATAAGTAGCCAAGAAAGATCTAAAGACAAATTTAAGAGTGTGGACAAAAGAATTATTTGTAGAATCTCATGTATGATTCCATTTCCTCTGGACCAAATGTGAAACCTGTCCATATCTCTCATCTAATCTTTGCTCATGAGACATCTAGAAATGTCCAACTTATGGCTCAAGGTCATTCTTTTAGGAGAAGCATATACTTTCCATGACAACTTCAATATTTGTTATTCCAAACATAAATTTGAGCAACTTTATTCTCATTTTCATTAAATATTACATCATAAAAAAATACCAGAAGTTTATTCCGGAATATCTCGGCAATGGAATTAGATGCAGCTTATGATATGATCATTTCATGTAACAACATATTGCTTTGATTTCTAAATTTAAATATGAAATTTTCATTATTTGAGGAACAATCTCTGCTCTGTTGTTTTGACAGGAAACCAACCAATTTCCACAAATAATATTAACCACATCCCAATTAACTAGGCATTTCATCCAAAAATTATTTGTGATATAAGGAGCAAAGTAAAGTGAACACACACATAGGTAATTGACATGATGGTTATATTTTAGGAGGGTAAATAAAGTTTTGCCTACCCTCCAGCTTCTCCATGCGGATGCAATTACAGTTTGACTGTGCTTCATCAAGAGGAACTGCCTTCTTCTCCTCCACCCCCTCCACACTTTCTGCAACAATGTTGCCAAGTCTTCTAGGCGCTCTTTCCGGAATTCCTCCAATTCAAAGACCTAAAATTGAGACCAGCAGGAATTAATGTCCATTTAGGACATTGTCTAAAAATGCTTTTATGTCATTAATTCTAAATTGCACAGCCTTGTCACTTAGTACATAATTATGTACTGCAGAAGGGATTTTCCACATAAATATAAGGGAATGCTTACCATCTGTGATTGTAAACCTTACAAAAACTGCAGAGACTTTCATTTCTGGGGAATTCAAGATAAAATGAAAAGTACCTCTGTTGTATAAATGCATCTCAAGGAAAGATGCATGTTTCCCCCTTTGGGAAATATCTGATATTTTTGATGTTGACAGGCTTAAATTTGGGGTAATCTATAATCACTGAAGTAAATAACACAACATATCTTTCCATCAATCTGATATTTTTACTATTTTCACATTGATCCTTGGAAACAATCCCTCTCAGGCTTGAATTCTTAAGGATGTCATGAGACCCATTTTTTAATTCTCTTCAAACTGCACTAGGAACTTAAATTCATTCAGGAGATTTTTGAGACTGCGAGAAACTTATTAAATTTCAGCAAATCACCATTGTTCTCTATTTAATGAGGCAATTTGAGCTTCTCAGTATCATTCATGCACTGATAAAAGAATGACTATTTTAGGAGGAACAACATTTTTTTTAACAAGAACCAGTAAAAAAAAGCCAATTGTATTGAAGCCATAAAAGAAATTACAATGGGCTAGTTGAAACCTCTGCAAAATTATTCATTAGAAATAGCACAAAATATTTAGCAAAAACTGGGTATATTTCACTGTATTTTTGTACATTACCAATTAGCAAGCTTAAAACTTTACCATGAAAACCATTGGGTCATAAAAATACATAAATGAATGGCTTAGGGAGAATATTAACCAGTGAAATTTGGTGCCAACTAAAGCTAAATACTTACTAAAATGGCACAGGTTACCTAAAATTTGGTAAAATTTTCCTGAACGATTTTTAATCAGAGTGTAGATGATATTTTGTGTATTACATTAGAACATTTCTGCGGCAATCGACTCTTAACAGGGCCTGAAAGTTTTTTACATAATACATCATGCAAAATAATTTCAAAATTGGCCATCATAGTATTTGGAAAAAAAAGTATTTCAGAGCCAAATTGGTTAATGAGTGATGCATAAAAAAACCACAGTTATCAATCAACCTGAAGGTTGGTTTGATGGATGAGGATAGAGTAAAAACTGTGACATATAATATGTGGATATCTATGAACCACTTTGATTTCCGTAGATTGTGGCTTAAGGAATGATGAAATATAAGACATTATTATTTATGACTCAAAAGAGCTGCAGGAGTGCTGCAAGTGAAACTGAACAGGAACTCACGGTCCGAGGACATCTGATGAACAGTTTCGTGCGACCAAAAGCAAACTCAGATGCTGATATTGGCAGAGTCCTTAACAAGTATGAAACCCCTTCAGCAGCCGCACCACGCCAGCATGGCCACGTGTGAATGGACAACATCTTGTAACGCTGAAGGAAGGACTCGTAAGTCTCACGATAACAGAAGCCCCACCTTCGAATTCTTGCAGTTTCAACCAACCTGTGCAAGCAAATTCAGAATTGTTGAAAAGAGTACTCAAATAGGACTACATTATAAATTAAGAAATAGGAAATGAAAGCAAACTATTTTCAAACACTTATCAGATAATTTATATCAAGCAATGAGAGAGAGACCTACAGAGCTACATATAAAAAAAAAACATTTGAGTTATAAATTAATGGTGTAACACTTTATTTCAAATAAGCTTAATTAGTTCAATATCAAATATTTTTAATTAATTAGCTGTGTGCAGTGAAATTAAAAATTTCAGATGGAAAAATTTTTTTCTGCTTTTCATTAAATGCATATTCTTCATTTTTCTAAATAATTCTGTGAGCAGAACTATTTCACCTCACACCTTATCATCTAGTTGTAAACACATTAATAAGAACTGGATGAGAAAGTGAAATATATATTTGTATAGCTGAATAAGGTGGCAGTTTCAGTTTCTGTTCCTCATAAACTCACTCCCTTCCCCTTGGTTGGTGCCTATATTCATAACTCACCCTAAATACCTAACCTGGTGAAGTACTAAAGCCATCTCAAATATCCGGGGCTGCTTCAATTCATTTGGTTTAATACACCTAATGTAATGAGGATTTTTAGATTGAAGGTTTTTTATAAGTGCCCCCATCGACACCTTAAATTGAGTTCCAGCAGTAGCAGGCCTCTTAAATGTAGTGCGCTTTGGATTTCCTGAGGTAACAAAAGAAGAGAACATTGAGACAAATTTCATAGCATCTAAGAATTCCTAGCCAATATGAAACCCATTATATTGTGATAGCAAAAGTATTCACACTTATTGATTGATGGGAAGCATCATTTTCATTTTCAAAGGATTGCTAAATATGAGAAAACCAATATCAAAATGGATAAATAATAATTATATTCCACAAAAATATGATTATGTTTACATTTTATTAGAATGTTCAAAATAGAGCTTCAACTGAAGACAATACTCTGTACAAAATTTTTTACAATTACTTTTCTAGGGAAAGTTTACCTTCAGGGAACAATACTTTGAGCAATGGATGTTCACACCTGTACATGGCAAGGGAAATGTCTCTGTGGATCATGTCATTATTCTTATCCACAAATCCTGATACATTGTATGTCACAGTCCCAGCATAGTGCTTCAATCTGTTTGGGAGAAATATCATTATTTGGAGGAAATGAAATGAATTAATTCACAGTTTTACATTCAACTTACATCCAAATTGAAAACAAAACATTTACTCACTCATAACTGTTTAAGTAAAACCTTTCATTTCCCACCTTAAAACATTTACAGCATGTTAACTGAACAAATGGACTAGGGATAAGCATTAATCCATGTTATGCAAAAAGTATGTATCATTAAAATAAAAATGTAATATGAAATTAGTAACTGCATAAAGTATTAAAAATTCTTTGCAGTGGTGAAACATAGAAAAATAGAAAACTATTACGTACTTCTTCAGGATGTTTATGAAATCATAGAAGAGAAACAAGTAGGTACTCATTTTGTCATGCCCAACATTCAAGCATTCAATATTACATATATATATATATATATATATATATATATATATATATATATATATATATATATATATATATATATATATATATATATATATATACATATATATATATACACACACACACACACACCCTTTTCTGCAAAATTTCCACATTTACATTAGCAATAAAGTTATTATAAATGTGTAGTAAGTAAGTAAGTAAATGTTAATACAAAAAAATTTAACAGAGGAGGTGAGTATGATGCATGCCATATCTGTAGGGGGGAGATCTGTCACCAAGACCCATATTGACCATGACAATGGAGACTTGGCACATTAGGGTGAATATAATTTGATAAGTGAGGTTAATCACAACTCAGCTGTCCATTTGTGATTAGTGTGATACTAATCCAAGAGCCCATCACGAATTATCCAAGGCTGGTATCTTACTGATACCATAATTCCCTACTATAATAATAATTCCCAACGATAATAATAGATATTAAGTTATAAGCCAGATAACTGTTGCCTACAATGAAATTCTAAGAAGTTAACTGGCCCTATAAGTCAAACATATACTTTCCCTCAAATTCATTCAAAACATTGAGTATTACAAACATTCTGTTCAATCTTCACCACCCCAAAGATTTCTGGTGACTTGAATTAGAGTCATCACAGTGGCTATGACAGGGATCAGCTAATGAAACGGCCAAAGACCTTGACCATTGCTATGCTTCAAATGTTCCGTTTTATTTTCCACTTCATCAACAAAATCAACAATTAAATCTCAGGGAGCGGATATTAAAAAGGATTCATGGGGGTGGAATGATGAGAATACTAAGTTGGTTGGAGAACACTTAAATGAAACCTTCAACCATACAGAAAATGGGATTTAGGCAGAATATGAAGAATTGCCACCCAAAATTACAAGAGAAGGGCCTAAATAGCAACTCTGTCAAGAAAAAAATCCATTTCCCTGCTTCTGTATAAATATTTGGATTCTGTATAAAATATTGCATTGCCACGATTGCCAAACACTGCTGCTGCCTGGATACACCCCTGGGTGCGTGCCTGCAGCAGTGGTGCTTGATTTCATTTCCCTCGAAGATTCTTGATGTATTCAAAAATCAGCCGGAAATTGATTGTTTATGATTAATAGATAATGTTTGGTAGGGACTGTGATCAACTATAGGTAACTTTAATGTGCCAACAATAGAGATTTATAACATTCATGCAAGACAAATTTTGCAAAAAGAGAAATCAATTGATTGGTGGCAAAGTGACGCTTCAGTTTTTGCTGTAAATTGGAAAATCAATTTTGATAGCATTCAATCAGGGTATTACTTTTAATATCCTTCACCTGCAGTGTGTTGCAAATACTTTGAGTTGTTTGCATCAGTTGAAATGATTGAACGATCTAAGAATGTATATAGTGGTTTTAGCACCTTATTCAGCAAAATTTAAAAATATGCGACCCTCAGTTTGAACAAAGAGATCACAACCAATGGATGCATGCAAGAGTTTCTCACCTGAAGCAATTATATGGCAAAGTGCTTCTATTTTCACTTTTAACAAAATTTCTGTGATGCTGAGGTGCAGCTTCAAAGTGGGTGTGGCCAGCATAAGCATGTGCAATTCGAGCAAGGAAAGCCTCATCTAATGATGGGAAGACAACTTGGGTGCCAGTTTCCAAGCATTCAGCACCTCTTAAACATTCTTCATCCAGGATTGATAAAATACCATGATTGTTCTAGACAATTAAGAAAAATACCACATTTAAGAAGTGCACAAAATTTCTACAAACACAACTACATATTCAACTTAAAATATGATTACATATTTATAATTTGCTGGAATAGTTTTAAGAAATTGCCAGCAAGTATTGTTGTTAAGATATAAGAAAATATGAGAACTATTTCCCCACATTAGGAATCCTATGATTCCAAAGCCATGTTGATAGATTGTTTACAAGATATATTTATAAAAAAATATTATATGCATTTTATATTTTATTCAGTTTTAAAAAATTAACTGAAGCCACTGAAATTTCAGATTTTTAAAATGATACATATTTCTTATCACCAAGTAAAGGGTAAGCTTTAACCCAACTGTTCTTCAGTGATATATTTCCAATTTCTAATTGCCATGATAAAACAACATTGAAGCCTTGGTCCTGGCATTAGAAGTTAATTTATAATGACAAGAAATGGAACATTTTTATCCCATCGATTCTCAGAATTGAATGACTAGATAGATGACAGAGTGTTCTGCCATGGAGGACATGGGATTCTCAATGCACAATAATGATAGTTAAGAAAGAATCAGCATAAATAGAAAATCAAATGCAAATGTTGATTATATTTCAAATAGGGCAGTTTCATTACTATTGCCCATACTCATCAGCAAAATATTTCACCTCATATTGTCTCTGGAGAGATTTCAATGGCCTACACTGCAATCCCTCAACAAATAACATTTCAATTTGGCTAAAATGAAAGTCCTTTTTTGTAGCATTTCATCTACTGGTTAAGTATGTGATTACATATTGTTGTACTGTTGTAAAACGGTTTATCTCCTGGATGATTTTTAGTGCTAATTACAGAATACTATTAATAAATTAAGTAAATTCACTGAAAACGAGGTGCAATACCATAACTCCAGCACAAGAATGTTATCAATGTTTGCGGCATTTTAATAACTAATTAACATATTCAACCCAGCAAAAATCATGTCCTTTACATTTCATGAATTTAACTATGCACAAATGTTATATGTACTTCATTTCCCTTTTTGAAACGCCTTATATCTAATTTAATGTGTCTTTTGCCGGCCTTGGTGGTGGTGGGGTAACATTCTCGCCTCTCAACCCAGAGGTCGCAGGTTCAATTCCCACATAGGTGGAAGAAGGAACAATGATGTGTCAATCTTGCCCCAATGAAGTCGTTAAATAAATAAATATATCTTGTATTAATTATGTGATTCTCCAACTTCAGGATCCCATTGGCACCAGCTAATGATGTTCAGATATATATGTGTGTGTGTGTGTGTAGGTAACAACTATTGCACTAACTTAAGTAAGAAACATTTGGATTAGATAAATCAACTTCTTCCTTTGTCTATATGGAATGTCATATTGCTGATCCAATCACCCAGGAAAATCACCAATTCTCAGCTTCTCAACAGATAAATGTCATTAAATTTTATAAATGGTGCTGACATCATGGATTTATACTAGTTGGAATGTGCAGTGTTCAATTCTGGCAATAAAAAGTTTTATATTCTGATGATAAAATAATTTTTTTTCATTTGCAATATATTTGTACAAATCCTGAACAACTTAGTGAACACTTACCTGTATTTCCTTATGCTTATCCTAGAGCCTCCTAATTCAAAATCAAGTCTACACCCTGACTTCTGAGCATACTAATGTTAACTTCTGACCATTATGCCCCACCAATTTAGTTAATTGCAACAATGCTACGATGTTGCCCTTCACTTAGTTTCACATACACAGAAGACATCCATTTATCTTGCAATAATTTCATTCACCAACTCTTATTCCATTCCGTGTAAACCACCCACATAACAGGTTCCAATGGTCCAGGCATCAATGGGGTGTACCCTTTTTTTGATGGGCCAGTCTTATGCAACCTCTGCCACCCATCACTGCTTTGATTACATGAGACATGGTTATATTTTCAAATTTGAGGAATGAAAGGTATTCAAAATTGCCACTGTACCATTCCACCAGTCTAGTTTTGAAACACTTTTTTTGGAATGCCATACGCTAAACCAAAGCCTAAACTTATGTACTTATAGTTGACTTGTTTTTAGTAATTGAAAGGATTTTCTCAGGTAAGACATTGATAAATCTTTGAAACATCAACATATTGCATATGAATGTGAAGACAGCGGTACTGCAAGATACATGGTTTGTATAAAAAGTATCAGTAACAATTTTTTCCTGACGAATGCATGAAGTGCTGAATTCAGACGATCAGTTATGATAGTGCATGACTTCAGATCGTATATTGGCATTGATAAGATGACAGTGCACACACTATTATCGCTGAAAATTTGGTGACATGAAAGATCTGCACTGAGCTTGTCCCAAAGGTCTTGACAGAGGACCAAGAGCAGAGTCAAGTGTCTGCTTACGAAGACCTTCTGCAATGGCATTGCTACGGTTCCCCAACCCCCTTATTGTCCCGATTTGGCACCATCAGACTATTTCCTATTCCCTGTGAAAGTGAAATCCTCCGTCAAAGGATGCCACTATGGGAGCCTAAGTGGCGTCAAAGAAGCAAGCCTACACGCGTACCCTGAAGGACCTTCAGGAATCGGTCTATCAGGGAGCTATCGAGTTGTGGTAAGGTCACAGGCAAAAGTGTGCTCACGCTCAAGTTATGCACTTTGAAGAATTTTGAGGCATTACAGTAATATTTGTTACATTAATATTTTCAGAAACTTCTAATAAAAACCATTCATTTTGCCATAATTCATGAGATTTGGCAGTTTGCAGGCAGGTAGGACACAAAACAGCAACAATTGTGACAGGTGCATTAATGAGTTCCAAAATAACTTATTTTTTATTCATTTTATTACGCAACCAGAGTGGGAAGAAGATTCAAACCCACATCAATGACAAAACCCAGTGATTGGCAATATCTTATCAGGAAAATGCAATGGTTGATCTTATTGATGATTCCATTATTATACTCCTACGTAATTACATGCCATCATTTGTAATATTTGACCATTACTTTAAAAATTGCCTATGAAAACCCTTTATTTGATTGAAGTAATGACTCCATAGTGTTTATTTAAACTGATTTTTCTCCATCCTCATCAGTATGTAAAAGCTTATCCATACAAAAGTGAATAATAACAAGCTGCCTTCAAGGAGACAGCCTAATAGCATGGTATCTGAGTAAAATTAAAACACAGAGTTTTAATTAAAACACTGAATTTTAATTTCATGTTCATGAAAATCCAATATTTAAAGAGTTAGCTTAAGAGACTGATATTGACAAATGACTGGATTGGAGATCATTTGCTGTAGCATAATACATTAGGATCAGCCATAAGAGGAACAATAAATCAAATGAATATAATTTTGGGTATGTCATAATCAGGAAAACTTGAAGTTATTTATAATTTAACAAAGCAGTGTTAATTTTTGATAGTGCAGGAGGTATTTCCTTAGTTGATAATTATCTATGCAAAAATACATGCACACAGATTTGGAAATGAAATGTATAATTACCGTATTTTCCCATCGATAACGCACACCTTACGCATGACGCGCACCCTGAACTTTGTAGTTTTCATGAATTTGCATAAATATCGCGCGCGTAGGTCTTCATAGTTACCTTAAACATGTATAGATGCCATGCATCTGTTGGTATGTATACATATTTTTTTAAAAGTAATCTATCAGTTAAGGTAGATTTTGGATGGAAAACTACCAAATAAATGTTTTCTAACAAAACACAATCCAGCAACCTATTCTACATCAGGCCCCTCTTCATCTCAGAGTACCTCTTTCCTCCCTTCATACCATCCAACATCCCTATCCTGTTCCTGCCCATTCCTCATTTGCCTGACATTCTCCCCTCTATCACAGTCTTCAACATCCCACTGCCGGTCAATACCCCTTCATCCACTTTTCCTGCCTCCATAGGATTTCTCCCAACAAACCCCTCTCTTCGCCCACCATACCAAGTACTTCCTCGTTTGTTTTCTTCTCCGTCCATTTCACCTTCTCCATTCTTCTCCAAAACCACATTTCAAAAGTCTCCAGTCTACGTCTATCCTCCTGTTTCAATGACCACGTTTCCGCTCCGTACATAGCTACGCTCCATATCAAAGTTTTTACGAGTCTTTTCTTAACATCCTTACTCAACGTCCCTGTCATCAACTCCCTCCTCCATGTGAAAGCCTCTTTGCCTAGCGCAATTCTTCTCCTTACGTCCCTACTACTTTGACCGTGTTGGTCCAAAACACTACCGAGATATGTAAACTGTTCTACCTGCTGTAGTTTATGCCCTCCTATTTTAATGTTTAGGTTAGCCTATTTCTTCCTAGGAAATCGCATAACCTTTGTTTTATCAATATTGATTCTCATCCCATACCTGTCGCACTGAATGTCCAATTCACTCAGCAATGCTTGCAACCACTTGGCTGACTGACAAACTAATGCTTGGTCATCAGCAAACCTAACTGATTTTACGAATTCCCCACCCACTTTCATTCCTACCTCAAGTTCTTCCCATGCCTCTTTAATCATTTCCTCTGCATACAGGTTGAACCGCAATGGTGATAATTGGCAACCCTGCCTAACACCTCTTCCTAACACTGCCCATCCGGACTCCCCGTTCCCCACTCGCACCTGTGCAGTCTGAGACATGTACAGGTTGTGGATTAGCCTCCTTTCCTCCAATCTATTCCTATTTTCTGCAATATACTCAATAGTTTTTCATATATACAGTTATCGATGGGAAAATACGGTAATAGGAATATTGGCCTGAGAGTACGCAGTGCACTATGTAAAATCATGCTGACCACTGGGCCATGTAATAAAAATAGTCTTATAATATCAATCAGTGCCAGTGCACAGTGAGAATAATTTACCAATTTTTTCCTATGAGTAACTACAAAGGTAATGGAGGTTGGTCATGAAAAAAACCATTTCAGGTTGACAGCGATTAAGGCCCATGATTCACAATCTCCATTGGGTGGACCCAGGGATGAAGATGGGTTAGGATGCCAAGGACTCCCTTCCCTGAGAGGCCTGACTGTCATAATTTGTTTCTTTTATTTAGTTCCATTGTATCTTTAAGAATGCCAAGAAATGGAAAATCAAATGAGTTTGCTTTTGTCAAAACTGCTGAACTTTCATTATTTCTGATTTCATTTATTCTTTCCACACCCATCTTAATATTATGATAAATATATGAACCAGCGTCGATAAAATTGACGCTGGTTCCACCTCTTTTCTCCCCTGAATGTCAAACCTGGACCAGAAATGAGATCACCCATGACATTTCCAACTGAATCCACAAACAGTTATTCAAGTTAGCAGTCTTGAATAATCTGAATGGCAAAAAGGAATCTGGCTCAGCATCCCAATCAAGTCAGAGAGTATTTTACCTCAAATATAAATCAATTATATTACTAATTTGTTTGAAAATTTTAAACTTTGTGTTTAGCAGCATAAAATGTGCCGTAATATATTAAAGTGTTATTAACACCCAATACCAGGATCAATATGCTGGGCTTTCCAAATATTTATATCATTTAATGAATGGGAAAGCAAATTTAAATTAATATTCGATTGTGCATCACCCTTACCTTTTCTATCAATTCACAAACTGCTGAGCTGCTGGCAAAGTCCACATGCTTCCACTCTAAGCCTTCACGCACATATTCTTCTTGTTCCTCTCTCAAAGTCCACTCTGACACTACTTGTTGCAATTTCTCATTACAAAAATTTATTATAAATTGTTCGAAGCTATTTTGCTCCAGCATTTCAAAACCATAAATATCTAACAAACTGAGAATCCTTCTTTTTCCGTACCAACCAACCTGCAAGTAAATGAAAACATTCCATGTAACAAAAAAATAAGTTTGTTATTAACTTCAAATTTCATATTTTCATGGGAATAATTCCATTAAATTCATGTTACATATTAGATTGTTGGTAAAAATGAAAAGCTACCAGCTTTAAACAGACATTCTTAGGGCAATTAAGTCACAAATGTCACAGAGAATAGCTTAAGTAGGAAATTTGATACGAGTGAGAGTGGCTGACTTCGTAAAGTGATCATTGAATGAAACCATAATAATAAATCCAAATGGTGATGAGGTTGATTGAACACACTTTTAATTTACGTTGCCATGCTCAACTTATTTCAAATGTGAATATGAAGTACCTATGACTATGCACTCCTGGTTGTCAGACACTTTAACGTCAGTCTACACCAATGTCTCATTTGAATAAGTCTACTGAGAGAAATTAAATGCCTGCATATCTGGGTTTGAATGGTGTCATAACATTAAATGGAAATCTTCAAATACAAAATATTGAGAATATGAACCCAATAGATCCTTTTTTGAAAACAGAGGATGAATTAATTTTTATTTCTCTTGCACAAAGAAGTTTGCTTGATATATTCTAATGATGGCGGAGTTTCTGGTGATCATGTGTTTTCATTCATATATCAATGCAGTAGTAGTACGAGGGTCATCCGGAAAGTAGTACCCGTTCGTGCCGCATGAAGTGCTGACGACGCGAGTAGCCGCTGGACGAGGTCAGATAGCTTCAGTGGCTTGTCTGCCTTCTCTGAGCCAAGTTGCGTGACGCTAGCATTGCCTGTGTTGTTTCTGTGATTGTTTACAATGTTTAAAAAAATTGAGAACGCCGCCAGTTGTGAAGTGAGGGCAGTGATTAAATTCCTCAATGCAAGAAACGTTCGCCCATGTGATATTCATCGCCAATTAAAGGAGGTGTATGGAGACAATGTAATGGACGAGTCGTCTGTTCGGCGGTGGTGTCGCAACTTCAACATGGGGAGGGGGAACACACACGACGATGAGCATTCGGGGAGACCGTCTGTCATTACAGACCAACTGGTGAGCTCAGTTGACGAATTCGTGAGGAACGATCGGCGCGTCACAATTGATGACATCTGTGAGCATTTTCCCAATGTTTCTCGAACAATTGTTCATGAAATTGTTAAACACCATCTGCATTATGCAAAAATTTGTGCAAGATGGGTCCCTCGCGTATCTCAATGAGCTGGCGGCGAAGGACTATGCAGCAGGAATACAGAAACTTGTCACACGTTATGACAAATGCCTTAATTTGCTTGGAGATTATGTTGAGAAGTAGTTTAAAGTATCCTCTTTCAAATAAAATTTTTTATGTTTGTTAATATTTACTTTTGTCTTTTTATTTCACGAACGGGTACTACTTTCCGGATGACCCTCGTAGTTATTAGGGGGGGCAATTGACAACTGAGGTAATTTGCACCATTAAGGATGGATGGGAAAGGAGGAATATTGGAGAGAAACCCAGCATCACCTACCCCTATACCCTACTCTTATTAAAAGGCACCAAGGGGTCTGCAGTTTGACATCCCATCTGATGAATAGCGTACTCACTCAAAGTGCTCTCCACAAAGCACCTCTAGTAGGGATTGGGATACCCCTGTAAAATGCGTGCTGCCACCAGGATTCGAACCCAGGCCCTCTGGGTGGGAAGCCAGTACGTTAGCCACCGCACTATCCCGATCTCGCTTCATGTATCAAGTCACAACAAAATAACGAATGCATTAAACATGGCACACAGCCAGAGAACTGCCTACATCAACCCTCTACCTCACTCAACTGCTTCTCCAGGCCACAAATCACCTCCCTCTTCCAAGTGCCTCGCTCACTTCAAATCACCATCAAAAGATGATCTCGCTCCCAGAAAGTACTAAGCTTTGGGTTGGTTTGAACCACAAAGACATCACTTGACTTTGAAACCAGGAATTTCGAGTGAGTGCCTAAATGCTTTAACTATTGGATTACTAAGTCATGCATGATTCATAAGGAATAATAACTTTATGCAATGGAGACTAGTTCACATAAATCATTAAAGACCAACCCTTTTTTTTCATATTAGCCAAATTTCTTGCTAGATAAAGGGATACCCTATCAAAAACAATCACATGCCAAAGTGCAGGAGGCAGCAAACAAATCAGAGCACTGAAAAGGCCATCCACGGCAGTGAAATACCCACCTTTGTCCCTTCATTGACACGGTTGACGAGCCACGTAAAGAGACGGCTATAAAGGGTTTTGCAAAGGGAATCCCTGGATGTGGTTGCCTCCACTGCACTGAGGTCTGCTATTAATGAGGTATCAGCTAACTGCTGCGGCTGTGAAGTCTGTCCAGACACATGGTGATGGCTGAGGGAATGGAGGGAATGATGGCACTCTTTGCCAAGACGTCTTGATGTCAGCATACTACTCACTAGGCCTTGGTCCGCACCGACTATCTCACACACTTCATACACCTCTGAGGAGGGAAGAGGAGATAGAAAATCAATATAATGCAAATAATACTCAAAAATGCTCATGAACTTGGAGATTTCAGTTTTTAAATTTTATCTTCAACAAAAAAAAATATAATGAGTGAAATTTTACATTTTAATAAAACATTGAGCCATAAAAATCGACCAATAACGCATGAATTTGAGCATAATATCACTTCCATCAAGAAATTTTTTGTCTCCTATGAGTAACAGGCATCTCATTATGAGTATCTGCAAAATTACCACACATGAGGGATTTAGATAGTGAAATTAATGACTATAACTGGTAAAATAGGAATTGAACATGCACAACTTGACAGAAAATATGAAATGAAACTGCAAAAATCTTACTGATCATTGGCTACCTCATTACATTGTAGAAATTTTAAGTTACTCTGATGGTCAATTTCAAATAGTTGTGCAATTGTATGATTTACGTACAGTTTTATTTTTGTCTCTGTAAATTTCATAATGGAAAAAACTTATGAGCAGAGCTCATTTGACAAGGAATACTTGGCACAAATTTATAAACACCTTCAAGCTTTTCATAAAAAATTTGTATGGCATTTCATACACACATTAATAAAAAAATGAATATTTTAATCATTTGATACATGCTATCAGAGAGATTAATTTGAATGAATAAATGGGAACTTTAAAAATGTGATGAAATTCATGGTGCATCCATTTGGAGAGTGCAAACAATTAATTACACATCTCTAAACATTCACAATCATATTTCATCGCAAGATTAAGGCAATATTGTAACAATTTAGTAACAACGGCCAGAAAATCAAACACACCATTCTGCTGACAAGAATTAACATCATTATCCAGTTCAAGCTTTAGAAACTCCATGTCCATAAACAAACATCACACAATTAAGAATGAACAACGAACAAACAACAATCCATGTTCACAACAGCAAATACTGAAACTTTGAAAATGTAATTAAAATTATCAGCAATGGTAAAATATGTAACGAGTTAATTTAGTTAAGCAAAGCATACTTGACTTACATCTTCAAAAAAAATCATATTAAAAAAAACTAACTACCAAACATTTGTCAAGCAGATTGATTTCAGAGTGTTCATGCAGTGAGACTAGATAAATAAAGAGGAATAAAAATCGGCAAATGAGTACATTGAAAAGGAACAAAACAAGAAGATGGGAAATGAATTATGGCGATCGTACCTCGTTCCGAATCATCACAACCTGTCCCCTGAGCCCTGGAGAGCAGGTGAGGGGGAGGGTGGTGGTGGTGATGGTGAGGGGAACCCCTCTCCCCGTCCCCTGAGCATGCTTTGGTCCCTGAGGAGGGTGGAGGCGTCGGCCCAACCACCACAGACATTGTGCGTTGCTTCAGAGTGCCACTAAGCTCACCAAACTCTGTACCCAAGAGGTGGCAAACATCATACAGCTCTGGAAGGAATACCCAAGAGTTGCATCCTTCCTCACTACTCAGCGTAAGCTTGTGTTTGTAAGTAAGGTGGAGTAATTTTTGAGGCAAATCATAATTTCCTATTTCAAGTCTCCCTTCCATGCAGAAAAGTTACTATTCAACCCATCCACTATTCTTAGGTGTTTTAGTGAAATATCATTAATTCAACTAATATCTAGTTCTTATTTGAGAGGACACATTAAATAACACAATCTAATCAACTTTACTTGGGAAATGTTTAATACCTAAGGGATTTTTGAAATTACACACATAATGCTGCTACTATCAAAGTAAAATTAGTTCTTAATTTTTTCCTCATTTCAAATGAACTGGATGTGATGTATGCATCTTTCTAGCAACTTATTTTGAAGCTAAGTCGAATGATATAATTCAATGGCTGTTTGTGGTATGTGCCTGAAAATGTGTTTCTCCATCACTTAGCAATACTGGCCCTCTGTTTCATATCCTAGCACATTTTTCTAGATGATTGTGTGTGTCTCAGGAACACTCATGATTCCACATGAGTCCCAAAACTAGAGCAATCCTCAATTTCTCCTTTTTAAATAACATATTCTATGATGCTTACTTGGTTTAATTTAAGTTTTATAGTAATGTGACATCACAATGATTAATTCATTCATTTTTGAGGACTGTTCAATGAAGGGTGATGATCAATGATTTTTATTCCCATGATTTACAGTGCAAGCATTTAATATATTGTGAGCTCAATGTGACATCAATTTAATTGATTTGCGCCCAGTCGGGTGGCAGCCATTCCAAGTTGAAGTAAGTTCAGGAGGGAGTGCACAATGAGCAGTATGCTGCATTGAAACTTTCCTTTCTCCTTAACAAATCTCTGGCAGAGGTCTATGCAATGTTACAGAAGGCATAGAGGGAAAGTCTATTTCTCCCTATAAGGGGGGTCTGGAAGATGGTTTATAATTACAAAAGATGGTAGGCAATCGATTTCAAAGGAATACGGACCAGGAGTTCCAGTCACTGCTCTCATGGAAGTAAACGTTCACATCACTCCTTCCATTGAGAGAACAGATAAATAAAATACACATAAGAGCACAATCAGAAACACTGAACATTTCATTGGGGCCACTCTCAAATTGGTACCAGAAAAAGTCCAAGTGAGACTTGTTAGTGTGTGGAGGGTTCCAAGACTGCTCATTCATAAACAACAGGATGTTTGTGCAGAGGGTTGTCCAGAGTTGGAGTTCATGTCAAAGGAAGATACCAAGCTTCTTTCAAATAATCACTTCTGATGAAACTGGGCTACACCATTTTGATCCTGACAGC
The DNA here is from genome assembly GCF_022747635.1 of Hetaerina americana. Classification (NCBI taxonomy): domain Eukaryota; kingdom Metazoa; phylum Arthropoda; class Insecta; order Odonata; family Calopterygidae; genus Hetaerina; species Hetaerina americana. Next base: position 202,609 of record NW_027286876.1, read on the forward strand.
AAAGCTGTGCGTGGAAACCTATGGCATCACCAATGGCAGAAAAAAGGCAAAGTTCCCATTCCTGTTCCCCAATGTGAAGAAATACCATCATGGAAAGCATAAAGCTACTTTGGTTATTTTGAAGGACCAATGTGTATTGCAAAAATGGTTTGGAGCATATCTTTGAAGACTAGGAAACAAGGGGGGCACATCATTCAATATGGGGCTGCTTTAAGAAGAACCATCAATATTTGGGAGGATGACTAGAGGGAAGTACGAAGTAAAAAATTATAACCATACTTTATTAAACAGCCTCAAAGAGAATTTTCCATAAATGATAAGACATTTCAATATACTTTTTGGATGACTGAGTGAGGATTTGAAATTGAAATGCTACAAAGAGTACACTAAGGATTAAAATGAATGTGTATATGGTTTGAAATCAGAGCAGACATGAATTGTACCACACTTTCTGTCTTACATGTATGGAGGAGCCATGTTTTCAACTATTTCAATATTAAACTCTGTTATGTTTTGGCGTGATGAATATTTTTTCATATATTTACAAGAATAATGAAAAAAATAATTGGTAACTTTTCTGCAGTTTGAAGACATATGAGTAAGGGCTTCCAGCACAAAATTGCTCCATCCAATTTTGTATGCTTAGGAGTCAAACAGAGTTAACATACACTAATGAAAATGCATTTGACTTAAAAAATTTTCTTCAATTTCTTCATGACATTTTTATTCCTTTCAAAATAAATAATTTTCCAGTTATTTCATTCGTTGTTATCCTCAAAGTTAATGCACAAGAATGGAGATTTCCCCCAAAGATTTGCAATGAAATCATGAAGTAACACATGCAGTTGAAGCAAACTGAATTTGTTTGGTTAAAGTGCAGCCACTAAAAAGTATTGTTAACATTTCAGAAATTCTAATAAAACAAAATGTGGGAACAGAAACAGGAAATTATGCTATTAAAATGATAGGATAGGGAAATACTTACCATATTCATTGCTAATTGTACACCCCTCAGTGCCATCAATGTTGTTTGTAGGGATAAAAACAATATTACCTAGCTTAAGTACACAGGCTACAATTTGAAAGACATTGATTACTTCTTCAAGAGTAAATCCAAGAGTTTCAAGGGCCTTCTGGAAGTAATAACAAGAGAAAATTTTCACAATAAATTATTATCATTATTAACATTATGACATTTATACGTATGTGTGTGTGTATATATATAAACCATAAACACAGTAATCAACCCGAAGGTCGGTTTAGTAGGTGATGGTAGAGTTCACCCAGCACTAAGCCCAACGGCATGGGAAATTCACACATAAGGGTAGGGGGGGCCAGTTCCTTTCCCAGTGCCGGTTATGGTTTCCCAGGAGGATCTGGTACCCAAAAAATCACATAGCTTGGGTGGAGCTGCAGGTGCCCTGAATGCCTTGCCCGGGAGTTGAACCCGGGACCCTCCGGTCAGTAGTCCAACACTCTACCCCCTGGACTACCACAACCCATATATATATACTAATAAATGAATGTGTAGTATATATATATATATATATATATATATATATACATAAAACTTGGACAGCTAACTTAACTCAGTAACTGAGTCAGTGCTTCTGTTTCTTCCGATAAAGACGAGGTGATTTCCATCAAAATTTTCAAGAAATAACGTGTGAGTGTTCTTTTTATATGTTCTTATAATGTTTGTTACTGTCCAAGTTTTTTATTCAACATTTCTGTGTTAACAAATTGAGTAGCTTCAGGCGTGATGTGGTGGATGCCCATCATAATGAATAACTGATCTAAGGACTTTTCCACTTGATAACATTTTTTTTATTTTACGACCGGGTTTTGATGTATTATCGACCTGATAATGATGTAATACATCGAAACCCGGTCGTAAAATAAAAAAAAAATTTCATCAAGTGGAAAAGTGCTTAGATCAGTTATTCATTACTTCCATGTTACTTTGATGAAATCATCTATGTATATATATGTGTGTGTGTTTGTGCATGCGTGCGCTTAGGATAAACTTAAAATTGTATTATTTATTATGCATTATATCATTTTGTATTTTATTGAGTTTGTAGTTAATTGATTGATTGAAAAATAGATTTTATTATACAGTAAAATTTAATGCAACACAAATTAACTTAAGACTATTGACATTGAAACTCATGCGAAATAATATTGTTCAATTTTTATAAATTTATTTTTAATTATAATAATTCAATACAATTAATATATCACAAAACATTCTGAATATGCATGAAAAAAAATAGTGACTTCACCCCTCATATGCTGAGACAATGGGCTAGTTAATATGTGTTTACCACGAGGTCAATTATATGAAGCCTTCTGTGCAGTTGGTTATCAGGACATATATGATCAAATGAAAAAATCAGCTTTAACACTTAAAACTTTATTCTCAGGCTTATCTATTGACTGAATGAACTCAGACTCGGATATAAAACGAAGGGTCATTCACTATTGCAAGACCAACAGACGCAATATAAGCCAATAAGGAATGTGACAAATTTCAAATAAAATACCTTGGTTACTTGGAAATCCCTTCGGTCATCAACTGTTTCCAACTGAAGGGCACGGCTGCTGTGAAGAAAGGCATAGTTATCGACATTCCTCTGAAGTTTCAGCGATTCTAAAAGAGAGCAGAAACCTATTGTCAAGTGTGAATGATCATCTTATAATACACTAGAATGATAGCAAATGACAATGATATGAATTTGAACATTTCACAAAAGACAGAACATTAAAAAAATGAGATCCTTTACAGAATATGATGTGAAAATGCCAACCATATTTTAAAACTATGCATTTTCTGGTGGTTCGGTTCTTGGGACACCTGATTGTTAGCCAGGAATAGTTTATCAGGATTTAAAGGGCAGACGGACAGGTACACCTCAGATAATACAAATAATCTTCCACACAGAAAACATATAATTAATATTTTCTATGGATATAACTAGCATGAATGAATTTGATTGAGTTTGCTCCAGTGAAGGATTTGGTCATCCCTGCTTTTTCAATTTATGCAAAATACATTTGCATTTTTGCTTAGTTAAGCAGAATCGAAAATTCTAACCTATAAACCCATGCAACTTATATTACTTTTGCCCAGCAACAAATATCGACCCTTTTTTTTCACTTTTTACTGCATTTCTCACTAAATCTTCTGACCTTAAACGCTGGATACTTGGAAAAAAAATGTAATTTTGACCCATTGTTTCCTCTCTACCAGTCTAATATATCTGAATTTGAAAATGTTCATTATTTTCTTGAGGGCAAAATTGAAATTACTTTATTACTGGATACACATTGGGTCACTCGAATTGGATGAATATGCCCTTATCTAATAATCATTCCAGTGTACCCAAAGTATAATCTTACATCTGATTAAAAGCAGGCACTCTGCCATCATATACTGGGCTCTGAGAGTCTGGAGTAAGTCCCACACATTTTTAACGATGATTAATTAGGAAATATACCTGTACTTATTTCATTTTATGAAAGAATTCGTTTATTTGTTCTGGAGTGTCAATATGTCTTAGGAATTTAGTTCTTGTATTGAGATAATTTTATAAAGGCAAGGCATTTTATATTTATACTCGTAATTCAACCATGATAATTACTAATACTTTTCCTAAGACACGCAGAAGATACTTATCACATCACAGATGTGCCAAGACAATGTCTGAATGAGGTATATCTACATAATTACTTCTCAGAGAGTGGAACTGATTATGTCCATTCTTTGGAGAATGCCATTCAGAGATAAAAATCAGATTGCTGCTAAATGCAGTAATAATAATGAAGTGACTGAAATTCACATCATCATAAAAGACAAAAAAAATTGAAAGAGAAAAAAATGCCTGATTATCAGGGCATTATAGACTCAGAAAAAATTGGTGAAATATAATTGGAAATTGGCAACTGGTTTATATAAAATAAAACACACCAGTTTTGTGAGGAGATACGTGGAGGAGATATTGATAAGAATAACTGTTTTCATCCCAGGTATTGAGATAAAAAGAGGAATGCACAGAGCACCTTACAGCAGAGCATTGATAATCTAATCGGTTGATTTTGAAAAATTTTTATGTGGCACCCACATAATTTACTGAACAAATGGGTGAATAATTGCTCTCAAGAAAAATTTTCATTGATGAATCTTCTCAAGCAATGCTCCTTATTAATACAAATCAAGTGACTGGGTACACTGCTTCAATTGGCATTAGTACCATCTTATTTACATTTGATTTAGAGCATTTTAAGATAAGGGAGTCAGTCTATAAATAGCTGTAAAAATATTAAGAAAATATTTATTGAATTATGAATTAAAAATTATCATGGAAATGACATGTCGTAAATAAAGACATAGATAGAAGTTAGGAGCTACAAATATTTAAGAATAGATGAAATTGGTGATCTTTGTATCATGGGCAATGCAGAATGGGGAGAGACATGTTAGGGAGGTCAAGTGCTGAGAATGTTGTGGCCTCACAAAGGACTATAATTACAAGTGTCCAATCAGTCAGAGAGGTGTGCTCTCTGCTGGTGTGCATTCCCATGAGCATCATCTTTGGGGAGGGAGGAAGTGGACACTCATGAGAGCATCATTCAGATTGGTGCACATCTTAAAACAAACACCGCCAGCCTTATGTAAAAGGTGGGAGGACGGTATTGGAATCAATGTTATGACTAATGTTATTACAACCATGTGAAACTTTATTCTTAGATTTTAAATTCAATTATGGGAATGGACAAATGCCCTCACTTACTCAGCAATTGAATGTCAGCACCTGTGAGCAGTTGGTAGAAAATGTGGAAGTTTCTTTCTCCCTGTGCTTGTTTTGTTACTCGTGACTGCAAAAAGCAAAAAATTCTATTATTTAAAAAGAGTTATTATAAAATTTTATCATAATATTGTTTAATTATATTAATAATAATCAGTTTTCTAGATGCTATACATAGGGTTGGCTTGATAATAGTTTTTTATTCCATCTGATAACAATACTTTCCTTGCAAATGTTTGGACACTCGTATTTGGTACCATGACAACACTTAAACTCAAGTGCACACATCAACTATGCAGAGGTGCCACCATAAGGGGATGGGGGCATGCGACATGATAATAATTGTGTCATTCAAATTTGGGGGTGGGGACAAAGAAGAAAATATTGCCCCAAAATCATGTTGCAGGATCAAAGAAAATTGTGGACATATTACCACACTGACCAAAGTGATTGAAAAATAATAATTATGACTGGCCACATTTTACATGGCTACAGGACAGTAATAATTTCTTGTTGCTAGCATTAATTTTCTAATACATTGAGACTCCTTACACAATTATGCTGTCTTTTATATTAATGATAATTTTCAGTATAAAGTTCATTCAAAATACAGCAACACAAAATAGTTAAAAGATTATACATTTGTTAGGAGTGGGTCAATTTTTTGGGGGAGGGAGAGTTAGTTGGTTCGATTAGAGGGTGGAGTCTTGAGGTTTGAGGGAAGGCAACCCTGCACAACTTTACGGTTGGTAGATTTAACTTTAATACATCAGACTGGTCAATACTAAGATTACTGGCATTGGCTTATATTTGGGATTGCAGGGGGATATGTCAATATTACATGATTACACAGTGAGTACATTAAATTTTGAACAATGGATATCATTTGGGAGTGAAAAGATTGCAATCCACTTGACAGCTATCACAGTCATTCTGGTAAATATTCACAAGACCATGATGGGACATGATAATTTTGAACTCTCTCACCACTTTCTTGACATTTTCACAAAAAGCATTTTCTTGTCACCCCTATATTTGGTAAACATCATTGATTTTCATGCAGCTTCTCATCACCCAGAGATAACATCCATTTGATCACTACTTATCATGTAGGAATATAATATTATAAATTTATTCCCATTAACTGAGATACAATTGAGCTTCCTTGTGACAGTAAAAGAAATAAAAGCAAATATTAAATATTTTTCTACTTCATAAAATTTACCATACCATGGAATACTAGTAAGTAGGCATCAGGTCAAATGCATGTAAAAAAATGCATGCACACAAAAAAAAAATAGTCCCACAGAATGGAATGAGAAACTAGATAAATTTTCCAATAAAATAATTTTATCCTGTCACATAATTATCCAAAACCCACTTTCAAAGCACTCATGTTATCAGAAATTGACAAAAAAACCCAATGATTGCCATAGTCATTGAACAATATACTTCAGGGAAATAATAAAAATGATAAATCAATAAGTGAAATCTTCAACACTCATTTTAACTTTGAAAATGTTTTGATACAATATGCATTTTTAAAAAGACATCTGGTCAAAAAATCATCAGAAATCTCATGAGTGTAGGAAATATTCCGGGAGGCGAGGAAATTATTGCCTCTGATGAGACAGACATTCAACAGGAGGAGAGGACTATCATCTACCAAAGCTGGACTTGAACCCGAGTCATCCAATTGTCAGCAAGTTAGGAAACTGCTTAAAGCACTTGAGTGGGAAAATAAATTAAAGCCATCTCAAAGCTCAGGTGATTCTAGACTGTATCCTGGTTCATCAAATTGCTTCATGGGAGAATATGAATTCATGGAGATAAAGATCATTTGATGACCTCATGATTCAAAATGACTAAAACTGGGTGAACTTTTCATTTCAAAAACTAAAATTTTCATTGATTTTAGGTGAGGACCTTCATTTGACAAATATTTTTCCATTACAGCATATTTGCTACGTTATGAATCATCTATCATTTCGGGGCGATTGATAATTATCCTCGCCCGTTGACTTTTTCACTTTTAGCTAGTGAACAAGGCATTTAAACATTTGACTTCATGAGAGAACTAAGAAGAAGTGGTCCTTTGTGTACCTTGTCGGGGGAGAGGGCGCTATGCTGCGAGAGCCAATAGAGGTGGAAAACATGGTTGGAGAGGTCCAGGGGAACTGCACTGTGAAGAATCAGGACAGGTAGGGTGTTAGCAAGTTGGTTATTCAGAAGGATATCTCGAAATCAAGTTAAATGCCTGTCAATTATCACTAGGAAAAACTTGCATAAGTGGCACATTAACCACCATAATAGGATAATAGACTAGTAACTATCAAAATGATAAATATTTAGAGAGTGAAAATTTACAATGGGTAGCTTATATAGCTTTCCTTATACATCAGTAAATCTTGCTCAACCTGCCTCTACACTGGAGTTGAAATGTTATTTTAAGGTACACATGAATCCATTAATAGCCTGGCACAACAATGATAAAACAAACAATCACATCTGTCAGATTATTTTCATTGGTCTTCAATAGACTTCTATTTCACGTGCATCGGCCATAACTCGAGCCCGATCACACGAAGCCCAAGTGGTACTGCTGCAATCCCCATTCTCTTTTTATTCAATTGGGTGAAATTTGTTGCCAATAAGATGATCACGCTCAAGTCTCAACTACAGAGGATGATTTACTTTCTCAAATAATGTTATTTCAAATGTTCTAATACTCTTCCAATGGTTTATAATAATAAGGAGGCCTATGCTTATCAACAGGCTATCATAAAATGAAGATAATATGACTTAAAAGAAAACAGTTATTTACATAGTAGTACATTAAAAAACAATGCTTAACTAGTCCAATTCTAAGAAACTGCAGGAGATGCCATAACAGTAACTTTTAATGGAGTCATCCGTTAATATGCATTTCAGTGCAACAATTTCAGAGTGTAAAAATCATTTGCCTTGACTCCAGGTCAAGGTGAATGACTTTTACACTCTGAAATTGTTGCATTGTAGTCCAATTCTAATTATTTATTCTAAATACTCATCCATTAAGCACATAAGTTGGAAAAACAGCCATCTCTCAAACATGTTTTGAAACTTAACATTGCGGCTCAGTCTCCCTGTATTCGGAAGCATATTTGAGAGGCATGCTTGTTTGACTATTCCAAATTTAGAAATTTTTTTACATGGAATTATAGTTACTTTGGTACTTCACCTCTTTTTGCACATTAATTAAAATCAGATTAATCAATGAGTTGATCGGGTAAATGTTAAAATATGGCCCTAATATACGAGGGTCATCCGGAAAGTAGTACCCGTTCGTGCCGCATGAAGTGCTGACGACGCGAGTAGCCGCTGGACGAGGTCAGATAGCTTCAGTGGCTTGTCTGCCTTCTCTGAGCCAAGTTGCGTGACGCTAGCATTGCCTGTGTTGTTTCTGTGATTGTTTACAATGTTTAAAAAAATTGAGAACGCCGCCAGTTGTGAAGTGAGGGCAGTGATTAAATTCTTCAATGCAAGAAACGTTCGCCCATGTGATATTCATCGCCAATTAAAGGAGGTGTATGGAGACAATGTAATGGACGAGTCGTCTGTTCGGCGGTGGTGTCGCAACTTCAACATGGGGAGGGGGAACACACACGACGATGAGCGTTCGGGGAGACCGTCTGTCATTACAGACCAACTGGTGAGCTCAGTTGACGAATTCGTGAGGAACGATCGGCGCGTCACAATTGATGACATCTGTGAGCATTTTCCCAATGTTTCTCGAACAATTGTTCATGAAATTGTTAAACACCATCTGCATTATGCAAAAATTTGTGCAAGATGGGTCCCTCGCGTATCTCAATGAGCTGGCGGCGAAGGACTATGCAGCAGGAATACAGAAACTTGTCACACGTTATGACAAATGCCTTAATTTGCTTGGAGATTATGTTGAGAAGTAGTTTAAAGTATCCTCTTTCAAATAAAATTTTTTATGTTTGTTAATATTTACTTTTGTGTCTTTATTTCACGAACGGGTACTACTTTCCGGATGACCCTCGTATTAAGCACATTCACCTTGCAAATTTTTGCAAACAGCTCATAAATGTCAGTCCTTGGTTATCTTTTATGAAGTCAATGCTGAATTCAAGCAGCCTGTCACAGGCTACAGCATTTAAAACATTCATAGTATCACATTCATAAATATAAGATAGTGTAACGCATGAAGAAAGAATCAAAGACTTTGCGTTTCTACAGGAAAGAAATCATTGCGTTGACTAGTATCAAACACACAAATTCAGCCACAATTACCACCCAAGAAAAACTAATGACCTCTACCCCCCTCCCTGAACTCAGTGACTGACCGCCACACACCAGCCCTTCCCCTCACCCATCCCAGTCACGCTCTCTCTGCTCGTATCACACCCACCCGTTTCCCTCCACCCTTCCCTCCCGATCATCCCCTGACTGAGGCCATCCATTGACGATATATATACATACGAGTGCATACTTTTTGTAACCAGTCCAGATGATGAAACAGTGGAGCAAAACTTGTTGACACAATAATTCCTTTCCCATAGAAACGCAGTTTTTGATTCTATCTTCGTGCATTACAAATGGATATCCACAAAGTATCAGCCTCAACCATCTCTCGAATAAAATTGTGTGTTTTTTCAATCAGTATCAACCGTCTATGAGCTGAGAATCAGCCACTGATTTAAATTAATGGTATGCGCTACTTACCTTTTCCAGGAGGTCTGATTGAAATAAAAAAAGGAAGTAATATTTTAAAGTCAAGCAGAAGAGATTAAATAGTGATGAACACATGAAATGTAAAAAAAAGGTTAACATAAGCTACTCAACAATGCTTTTTGATTACAATTACATCATATAAGAGATTATTTAAAATTTTAAACAACACAAGATAGTATACTCTTCATTGATATTTATTTTTGTGTGAGTATTATTAGTTGTCTGAGTACAAATGAGCCAAATTGCAGTGGATATACAACATTTTCGGGCGCAGAAAGGCATAAGATTTTCTCTTACCACATTCATGTGAATGAAAGGAGCAGATTGAAGTTCATTGGTCATTTGCAAATTCAAGTTACCAAAAGATTACATTTATTGCCAAGCGCACATCATAGGGATATCAATTGAATCAATGGAAGATTCATATTACAAGAATATGTATTTTTTTAAATACAAAATTATGAATATGTAATTTTGAAGCACCAATGATATATTTCAGTGAATTCATGACTTATATGCTCATGCATGCAATATAATTTTATAATAGCAGCTATTGTTGGACATGGGAGAGAAGAGTCTGGGGAAGAAGAGATAAAAGAAGAACTAACCCAACTACTGGCAGAATGTATGGGAAGGAATGGAATGTGGATCTTGATCTGAACAGAGGACGTAATATAAGGCTCTGATTCCAAATTTCATCTTTCCCAAGAAAGTCTGCCCTGAAGTTAAAACTGAAATCTGGTCGCTTATTATGGAACATACTTTCATAATTTTAAAAACCATCCTTCATAGCATTTATCAAGGGGACCACCAACAGCTGAAACCGTTTGCGCCACCAGGAGCAGGAGGGTAAATTTGTAGAGGTAGAATTTTTAGGGAATGGTGAAAGGGTGGCGAGAAGCCTGGATGCTATTCCCCAAAGCTATAATTAGAGCTAGTTCAAAAGTCTTTGTAATTTTCACACATGGGTTCTGCTGATGGTAATAAATGGTGCAGAAGTTGCTATTTGTGTACATTACAAATTATGTGCAAATTTTAAAGTTTTATATTAAATTTTAGATTCTCTTCAAAGGAATTGTAAATAAACTTGTAGTTCTGAGATGTGGGCACCCAGGATCAGTATTACCCTACTCCTAATGAAAAGCACCAAGAGGCCAGCAATTTAAACTCTCATCCAATGGAAAGGGAAACCACTACACTTGTAGTGTTTTCCAAATGGCACCAAGAAGGGATTAGGATATCTGTCACCTCCAGGATTCCAATTTAGATCTTGAGGTGGGGGGGGCTAGCCACTATGCCAATCTCAACCCTTAACAGCCTAAGCCTGATGGAATGTGGAATTTAGGAAGGATGTTAGTATCTGTATTCTATCCCTTAGAGCTTTGCTGGACCCCTTCAGTGTTTTACAAGGTTTAGACATCTTTGAGGCAATTCAGAAAAGAAATAGTTTAGATCACCTTTTGGCCCATCATTCCACAAACCTTGACAGCATGATTTCAGATTCCTCTCAAGACATTATGACAAAACCCCAAAATAAGCAACAATCTTACAAACTATTCTAACTAATTGTAACTTGTAATAGTCAAATTTAGTCAATTAAAAATAGATATTGAATAAATAAGAAAGGACAATAATTTGAGAAATAATTGGTATCAGGGAAATAGATACTGGAGTAGAAGGGAGAGCTATGCATAGCTTGTACATGAAAAACTACATCAGGATTGAAAAACCTACATGAAAAATTAAAACTAACCTAATGCAAAAAAAAGGTATGTTACAAAACTGGAAGAGACCACTCAAATGAGCACAGAGCTTATGTCAATGCCGTTTAAGATAGTAACGGTGAAGTTCCTACCAAAGATGAAGACAGGCAAAGAGATAGAAGTAGTTGTCGGAGGATCTGATGAAAAAAAACATGCTCATGAATAAACTCAACGAAGAAGAAGCTGCTGATGGTGATAAGAAAGGAGTTTTCATTCTCAGGACTGAATCAGGCAGTGCAGTTGATGGGAAAACTTGGAACCACAGAACAACTAAATACTATTGCAATTAATAAATAATGAAAATATAAGATTTTGACATGGCTCTAAAAACTAATGTGTGTTGAGAGGGGAACCTTTACCTAAATGCCATTCAACAATTTTTTTAAATTTGCAAGGGGGAGCTTGTGCAGTCTGCCTCACACAAATCAATGCAAATATAAGATTGTATTAATAAAAAGTATGAATATCTTTCTGGAGAAGCCTTAAAAATTTTGAAAAACATATTTTTTTATACAATTCCATTCTACCTTTGGAATAACAACATATTCCTACTCTTTTGTAGTTTATAGAAGTTAAGATATCACTGAAGATAAATTAACTCATTTGTGAGAAATGAAATCACTGACACAATTGTGTGGATTCATTAGCATAAGTGAACTAATATGGACTAAATGGTTTTAGTTAAAATTCGAAAGGAAGCTATAAAAAGACTTGGGTTTATCTAAAGGTTTTTAAAATTCATATTTCATAAAATGTTCAATTCAAAATATGTAGAAAAATGAGTGTATTCTGCTCTTGACTATCCTTTTAAATTAAGAAAAATAAAAAATATTGCATGATTACAAAAATTTTCATTTGGAGGCAGGCATTTTCAATGGAAGGTGTATAGTTCTATAATTGTGCATTTAAAAATACACTCAGTTTTGACTCACTAAGTGACCTCGTAGGCTAATATGTGAAAAAACAATTTTCACTCAATGAAAAATTTAGCAAAGTGAAGAAATGTGAATGCATGAGGACGAGTGATTGAGACACTTCTGTGGGTAGGGGTAAGAAGTCAATCCTTTTAACGATGACATGGATATAACTTCCTTTTCATTTTTTTTTGGATTTGTACATTATGATTTTTTATATTGAGAATAACTAAAGAGCACGTCTATTTTTTTAATCATCCATGCACCACAATTCAGAAAACTTAAGAGAGACAGCTAGCTCCTTTCAGAATACTCGAATTAGCATGCTTATACTTTGTGAGAAGCAACTTCTACTAGGACTCAGCTACGAGTATTCCTGAGCAGAGAATTATTGATGCTTTTTCAATGATAAATATAAATAAAGGCATCATCATCCTTAAATTCTGAGAGTTGATATAACACATATTTGGTTGTACATACTCTATTTTAACTTTCACAAACACTGTATTTCAAAACTCAGATATATACTTACAATTCGTTACCGTCCCACCTAAAGGCTCTCCCTTAAAGTCAAACTCTACATCTAGGCACTTTCCCTGCAAAAAAAAATCTCCATCAACATTTTATCCAAACAACATCATTATTACAAAACTAAAATGAACCATATCCTCAATGAGACATGACAGACATCATTTCATACTGAGAGAATTTGATGTACACCTTCATAAAATTAAATAATTTAAAATGTGTAAAGCAAGGTATTGCTCTGATTTTTCTTAAAATGTTATTTAAAAAATATTACCCATCACTAAGCATCCAAAATTCTATTTTAAAGATTTTCCTCAGATTTTTAATCATGTGCCGCTGTGCAGTTCAATCATTCTCAGCATCTTCCCTCCAGCTAAAGGAGGAGTGGGAGTGACTTCAAGCCCTGAACCCGTGCAGTGTAGCCAATCAGCAGACAGAATTGTGAGAATGGACATTCGATGATGTGCTCACCAGGGAGAGAAATGATGCCTGCTAAATGTGCAGACCAAAAGGCTCAATAATGTCCTAAATTAAATGCATTTTATATTCTCATTTCACATGCATGGAAATATATATCTCATGTTTACAGCAACCCGCACATCCACTCAAGTGGTGGTCATGGCTCCCAAAAGGCCACAGAGAAAACATGTCGCCGGTGCCCTTGATGGATAAGCACAACTTTAACTTATGTGCCCATCTCTTGTATTATTATTATTATCTTGTGTAATATTCACCCATCACATAAAAACCTGATCGATTTGCCTCTATATTCACCCTTTGTTTGCATTCCATTTTTGATTCAGGACTGTCAAAACTACACCAAGAGCTTTGTTTTTCTTCCAACTTTTTACACCATGATGATCCATTTGAAAAAGGGTAGAAGTTAGTAATAGCAATCTATAATTGTGTGAATATTTATACCCACATTAACATATCAACTGAGGATAGATAGTTATTAGCCATCAATTTTGTAACATGTTAAACGAATATGTAATCTTTTGGAGTGACTGCAAATTAATAGTTGCTAGCCATCTATGCCTAATGGCTACTATTAATTTGATTATAAGTTAGCTTACCTTAAAAAAATTAAGCTGAAGATATAATAAGAAAATACGTGTGGATGAGCAGGGAGCTTGTTCCGTATTTAATAAGTTGCCCAACGCTATTCTTCGAATGGCATCAAAAAGTGGGCTCGATAGTTATTCCGTAAAAGCCATCAGCATCAGGATCGACAAATGGCATTGAGTATGATCGATGCCATTTATGGTGCCAAGGATGAGTTTAGGAAAAGTGAAGTTAATGCCCTATGCATGAAGATCCAAGTTGACAGAAGGTTGAAAAAATAAAAACATATCCTTTCAGTCGATGCCATTGGCTGAAACGATACTTCCCCACCCTTGCCTTCCCTAGCCTTTCCCCTTGAACCAATTAAGCACCCTAAACCCATTCAAAAAACCTGGATCACTCCAGAAATTAGGCATTTGTCCAGGGTATTAAGAATTAAATCACAAAATAATATATTCCCTACATATAACACACTGCACCATTAATATTCTAACTTAAAAATCTGTACCGTGACATTGTTAGAAAATCAAAGAAAGAATATAATGATAAACTAATCTTAAATGCAACTCATAATACTAAAATGGCATGGCATATTGAAAAAACCATAAACACAGTAATCAACCCGAAGGTCGGTTTAGTAGGTGATGGTAGAGATCACCCAGTACTAAGCCCTATATGGCGTGTGAAAATTCACACATCAGGGTAGGGGGGCCAGTTCCTTTCCCTGTGCCGGATATGGTTTCCCAGGAAGATCTGGTACCCGAAAAATCACTTTAGCTTGGGTAGAGCTGCAGGTGCCCAGAGTGCCTTGCCCGGGAATCGAACCCGGTACCCTCTGGTCAGCAGTCCAACGCTCTAACCACTGGACTACCGCAACCTACCATGGCATATTATTAAACAAAATTCTGGTTCTAATGAAGTAAAGCTATCAGCCCGGTTTAGGGATGATAAAAGTAAACCAGAGGATCCAATAAAATTGGCAAATGAATTCAATAGCTCCTTCTTAAAGCTACCAATTGTTAACCTACAAGATCCTCCTCATTAAATCAATATCTCCTTTGCTGCGCCTTTCAAGTCTATATTTTTCTTAAACCATGCAGCATATCAGAGCTTCACTCACATATTACCAAGGTGGTGAAGAGAGCCTCAACTGATATAAATAGTATATCAGGAAAAATAATACATAACTGTGTAGATGAGTTTTCAAGTCCCTTACTCTCATTTGCAAATCAGAGGCTGAGAGATGGTATCCATCCTGAAGCCCTCAAAGTATCCATTAAGGTAATACTAATATATACAAGGGTGGTCTGAAAAGTTTCTGACTTAATAAAGACACAAGACTTTTTTTTTTAATTATCTGAAATTTTTGAGGCCGGACACTTTTCAGACCAGCATAAAAACAAAGGGGAAAGAAATGATGTGGGAAATTATTGACCTATATGAATAATCCCCCAGCTAGAAAAAATATTTGACTATGCATTCAGCAAAAGACTAATGGAATTCCTTGAAGTCAATAACCTGCTATCCCCTAAACAATTTGCATTTAGAAAAGGAAAGTCAACACAGCAGGCAATTTTCAATGCAGTTGACACCATCATACAACAAATTAATTCCAAGCAAAAAGTAATAGGTGTATTCTTTGACGTGTCCAGAGCATTTGATGTGGTTGAGCATGATAACCTCTTGTACAAATGTGATTTAATGGGTACTAGAGGCACAGCACAGCTGTGGTTGAGAACATACCTCAAAAATTGTCAACAAAGGGTACCTGTCCAGAAGAACGGGAATACCTTCCTGTCTTCACCATTAGGTGTTGATAAAGGCGTTCCTCAAGGGTCAGTGTTGGGCCCAAATCTATTTCTGGTTTATATAAATGATCTACCTAGAAAATCACACATAAATCTTCTCAGTAACAGTGTTTTGTTTGGAGATAATGTGAGCATTGTGCTGTATCAGAAAGCCTTTGAAGATCTGATGACTTTAGGTGAATCTATTATTCATGACATGGCATGTGGTGCTATGGGAATGACCTTATTCTTAATGAAACTAAAACCCAGCACATAATATTCCCTGCCATTCCGATAAAAGTAGTTCTCAGCCTATGACAAGTAACAGTAAACTTATTGATGACTATAAATTTTTGGGAATATATTTTAATAGATACCTAAAGTGACCTGCACATTACATATCTATGTAACAAATTAAATTCTGTGTACTATCTTCTTTCAATTCGGAAGCATACTGTTAGTATGGATGCTTTAAAAATACGCTACTATGTTCTATTTTATTCTCTTGTATCATAATCTGGGGAAGGTCGTCTAAGGGGTCTAAAGGGTCTAGGTCGTTAACTAAGTTAGCTAAAACATTTACTATTCAACAGAAATTGTTTAGGTCCATGTGCATTAAACCCAATAAGGCCCACTTCAGACCACTATTTCAAAGCCTTGCCATACTAACGGTCCATTGTGTGTTTATTTATAATTCCGTAATTTTTGTAAAAAGGAACATGGCTTCAACAGCAACGAAGAAAAATATGCAGCTCGTAACTGAGGTTTTGCGTAGCGATGTCTCTCAAAAACCATTAGTGAATCCCACAATGCGTATCTGCCGGGAGCATTAGTTAAAAATGAGGAAAACTGAGGTTTACGATGGCTAGAAGATATAATCGGCCAATCAGCAAAACTGCTGGCGTCCCCTATTGCGCAAACCATATTAACGTCGGTACCGTTTGAAAGTCCCTGCATGGTTTATAATACATAGATGAATAAGATAGGTAAACATAGCAGGTATTGTTTGTACAAACGTAGTTATTAAATGCATAAGATATTCATTTAAGATTGAAGATAATTGTGTAATTGCCACGGGATCTGAAACTCAACCGTTACGTCACTGCTACATACGAGTATACCTTCGAAGGATTGGCCAATGTCCCACGAACAAATTCAAAGACATTGAAGATATGGAGGCACGCGATGCTTATCAATATCAATTCGGCCCATGATTCGACACCAACAGAAGAGAGCGCACAAGAAAACAATGACCATTTCAAAATTCATTTGGCAATAAAAATTCAATTTTCTCGAAATGGAAGCGTTTTCGGTCTCCATTACTTGTGTCGAACGGATATATTTATGTTGTATACAACTCCAAATCAGTCAGTCGAATGAATAACTGATCTAATCCCTTTTCCAATAGATAACATTTTTTAATTTTACGACCGGGTTTCGATGTATTACATCATCATCAGGTAACAAGTTTAAGTTGTGTGCCGTCTTATATACCAGTTCCGGAAGGAGGGGAGAGGACGTAGTAGGAAACGAGGGGGGAGGGAGAGAGAGAGAAAGGGGGAAGACCAGGGAGGAAGAGTGAGGGGGAAGACGTTTACAAAGGATAGCGGAAAAACGTTTCCCTTCCCCCATCTCTCTCCCACCTTCGTTTTTAAAATTAAAAATTGTTATCAAGTGGAAAAGTGCTACGATCAGTTATTCATTATGTTCGACTTCCACCACATCACGCCTGAAGCTGCTCAATTAATTCAGTTGAATATTCTTTCCTATATTCCATTGCTCAATTATTTATTTTCATTATTACTGACGGCTTATTGTAAATGAAGTTAGACTAAATTTGCAGATTGCACTACACTTCTTATTTTCCATGACCATGATTTAGTCGCAACATCAACTGTTACGAGTGAGGAGAGTTTGATTATACACAAATTAGTTTGGGATTTGCTATCGTGTGCAGTAAGCTATCCTTGATTTTTTAACTTTGAGGGAGGGGAGAGGAGGATTACACGGACTCCTGAGACGGCAGGAAAGACCTGCCCTACAGCAGCGCCAGAAGGGGCCGACGTCTCCCTTGCGTTCCTCCCGGAGGGGACGGGCGCGGCGGTGTGCAATGCGACACTAGGGCCAAACGTATACATAGTATGTTTATTATTATTAGGTAATTTACCCGTTAAGGTAGGTTTTTGGATGGACACAACTACCAAACAAACATTTTATTACTCCTAACAAAACACAAAATCCATCATCGTACTCCATATCAGGTCCCTCTTCATCTCTGAGTACTTTCTTCCTCACTTCATCCCGTCCAACATCCCTATCCTGTTCCTTCCCTTTCCTCTTTTGCCCAACATTCTACCCTCTATCACAGTCTTCAACATCCCACTGCCGGTCAACACCCCCTTCATCCACTTTTCCTGCCTCCATAGGATTTCTCCCAACAAACCCCTCTCTTCGCCCACCATACCAAGTACTTCCTCATTTGTTTTCTTCTCTGTCCATTTCACCTTCTCCATTCTTCTCCACACCCACATTTCAAAAGCCTCCAATCTACGTCTATCCTCCTGCTTCAATGACCACGTTTCCGCGCCGTACATAGCTACGCTCCATATCAAAGTTTTTACGAGTCTTTTCTTAACATCCTTACTCAACGTCCCCGTCATCAACTCCCTCCTCGTGAAAGCCTCTTTGCCTAGCGCAATTCTTCTCCTTACGTCCCTACTACTTTGACCGTGTTGGTCCAAAACACTACCGAGATACGTAAACTGTTCTACCTGTTCTAGTTTTTGCCCTCCTATTTTAATGTTAAGCTTAGCCTTTTTCTTTCTAGAAAATCGCATAACCTTTGTTTTATTAATATTGATTCTCATCCCATACCTGTCGCACTGAATTTCCAATTCAGTGAGCAATGCTTGCAGCCCCTTGGCTGACTGACAAACTAAAGCTTGGTCATCAGCAAACCTAACTGATTTTACGAATTCCCCGCCCACTTTCATTCCTACCTCCAGTTCTTCCCAAGCCTCTTTAATCATTTCCTCTGCATACAGGTTGAACTGCAACGGTGATAATGGGCAACCCTGCCTTACACCTCTTCCTAACGCTGCCCAACCGGACTCCCCGTTCCCCACCCGCACCTGAGCAGTCTGAGACATGTACAGGTTGCGGATTAGACTCCTTTCCCTCCAATCTATTCTTATTTTCTGCAATATACTCATTAGTGTTTCCCAGTTCACTCTATCAAAAGCTTTTTCGAAATATACGAAGCAGGCAAATACCTCCTGGTTGCGTTCTATATTCCTCTCGATTAATAACCTCATTACTGCAATGGCATCACGCGTACCTCTCCCCTTCCTAAACCCAAACTGATCATCCCCTAAGTAATCATTTGCCCTACTCTCTATCCTTTTGTTTATGATCCTGAGAACAACTTTAGCTGCGTGGGATATCAAACTTATCGTCCTGTAGTCCTCACATGATGTAGCCTTTACCTTTTTCGGAATAGGAACTAAAACTGATCTCACAAAGTCTTCATATATATATATATATATATATATATATATATATATATATATATATATAATATTATATTTTTGATAAACCATGTGTTGTCTGCGGTGGAAGTTTCGTCACTTGGTGTGTATGTATGCGTACATATATATATATATATATATATATATATATATATATATATATATATATATACGCATACATACACACCAAGTGACGAAACTTCCACCGCAGACAACACATGGTTTATCAAAAATATAATATTAGCTGAATCATACCAGGATAACTTATGTGAATATAAATACATGGCTACTCTTTATTGAATTCCTCTTTTGTCTAAATGATAGTAGCTTGGGGGAGAACTTGGGAGAAAGTTGAAGGAGGAGTGAAAATGGATTGAATGCCCTAGTAATAGAAAAGCATGATAAAGAAGCGCCATGCTGGTGATCGCGTTGCAAGAATTGTAACCTAATTCGATGAAGTAGAACGTGCATCAAAGAAGGGAATGCGTGAAAGTGGCTGATGAGACTCTTTACAACGAGGGATATTAGGGGCCCCAGGGACATATATAGCAACGGTGACAAAACCCATATAAGGCGGAAGACGTGCGAAGGAAAGATTTTTTCGGTTATTTATTTGTTGATTCTAACCTGTAACGAAATGGACAGCGGGGCTCTATCAATTGCTGGCACCAGTTATCTAAGAGACTCATACTCCCTCCGCGGAAACCCTGCTGGTGGGTCGAGTTTTGTTTTGCGAGATTATAAAATATTTTTTGGGAGTAAATGATCAATAAAGTTAAAAAAGAGCGAATTTTATTTCGATGCGTATTTGACTCAGTGCGATATTCTAAATACAAATCTTCGATATTTTTTCACCAGTAAAATATAGGCGGACGATGTAAGCATTTAAAACTCTAGAAGGAAGCATTATTCCAGTTTTATAACTAATAATGTTTCATTTAGACCAGTTATGATGAATTGCTACGACTTACAGCAAAATTTTGGCGGCCTTATTTTTGCCTTATTAAGCCATTAGAATAGTCGGCGAAAACTTGCACGGCAGTGCAAAATATTACCGAAAATAACTTTTTTGTTCCGATAATCGAATGCTGTGAAAAATTAAGCTCACTGATATGATTCAACTTTGGCAATTAAAAAAGACACTTAGGTGATAGGTTAAGAAAACTCGTTCCTTCGGCGACACTGAATGCACGATATATCTGTAAATACTGCGTGGAAATCAACGAATCGATTGACTCATTCACGCCAACGTTACTCTTTAAACATCTTTACCATTAAATTGATTGCTGGAATTGATTAGCATCACATATACCTCCATAATAAAATCCCTATGAGAGATCTTTAGTGAGTAACGTCCCCGCAACATTTACAAGGGGTAAGGCATGCAAAAATCAAGGGAAAATGCAAATTTCTGGCTTCGCCTCTGAGTGAGAGGAAAGTTGAAATGGAACGAGAGAGAGAGAAAAAAAAATAATCCAGCGAATGAGAATAAGGGCGGAGGTCTTTTGATGGAGGAAATCAAGGCGGAGCGAAGGATGAGAGGGCAGGTGGGGTTACAGCGACCGAGCCCTCCTCCTGGCCAGTCGGGGGCAGACGTGGGTGGACAGGACAGCGAGATGAGAGATGCTGCCAAGCACAAGCTGCACCATTGGTGAATAAGCGATGCATCCCTCGCCATAGTATGTGTCATCTCCAGTGCGATTTTACGGCACTATGACTAGTTTGGGCAACGGTATTCCATACATTTTCATATCCAGTTCTTTCTCTCTGCCAAAAAAAAAGCTAAACTCACGATAATCAACCGAAAGGTTGATCAATTTAACCATAGTGCAGATTATGAGGGTAGAACTCGACTCTTACTAAGCGCTACACGGCCTCCTCGAAAATAAATAGGAACTAAATCGGCATTTTCAATCAAGCACGGATGTTTAAGCTTCAGTTGCGGCGCACACATTTTGCACATACTAAAACTGCAGTCTAAAAGTTTGGCATCCACCAAGCTTCTCATGGGCAAGAATGCTTTCTTTTGCCTCGGCACGGTGCAGAGAATCGGAGCATTGAACCATCACAGGACTGGAAAATTAAACTGTATGGTTTAAGAGGGGAGAAAAAGCGACAGCTTTTATATATAGTATACTTAATTGGAGAGAGAGAGATCCGAAGGGACCACTTGCTTCTCGAGGTGGTGAAGTACACGCGGTCCTCTCTTCCCAAGCGATTCCCGAGGACCAGAAACAAACGAGTCGCCACACTCGTCTCGCGATAGGGTGAGGTTCGACGCTGCCAATATTCGGAAAATCGAGGGTCGAGAGAATACTGTCAAAATGTTACAAGTATTGCTGTAATCATTACTTGGCAGAAGTGATGCTTCAAGTAATTATTACTATTTTGATGTATACTCAATAATTTCTCCAGCGCTGCTAAGATATGGAATTATTGTTATTAAACGGAAAGAACTACGGTCATTTGAGCAAATTAGGCGCACATTAGCCAACTTTCGGACAAAAAGTTTACATCTTTGCAAAACCGCAAAAATAATTTGGATTAGGGAAACAACCTCTGAAAAATGATGAAAAAAGCTTATCTTGCGTACCTATGAGCGCACGTTAACCCTGTGTGCGATAGAGGCACCACACACTATATTAACAAGCAAAAAAACAGTTAGTGGGTGTAAGCTCAAGGGTTGGTTGGATAGGTGAGTTCACCTCGTGCGAATCCCAAAAGTGTACGGCATGCACACTTCATAGGACATTGAGAAGGGAGCAGCCCTTTTTCCATTTGGCGCTTGAGGTCTCCCTGGGAGACCTGGTGCATATAAAATTGACCGCGATGAAGGTACAGATTACGTAAGGGTTCAACATCTACATAATACCCCGCAAGCCGCAGCAAGGGCGTGTGGCGGGGGGTTTTGGGTCACCACCCGTAACTAAGAATAAAACCGCATGCAAAACCCACAAATTCATGCCAATCTACGCACTACAAATATTTTACATGAGTTTTTAACGTATTTAAAAATGCTCCTGAGAGAAATATAACATTTCCCACAAATCGAGTGGAAAGCGTGGTATTTAATTCACCTTTTCGATTTTTTATCTCATTCACTTTCATTTTTACGAACTTAAGTGTGCTTTCCATTTACAACAACATAATTCTTCGTGCATCTGAAAGTGTTCTGGTTAGGAATGTGTATCACGCCCGAGCACCCGTTCCAGAAGTTGCTATCAATAACTGAATATGGAGAGCGCATTGCAATATAAATTATGTCTTCTGACCTTCACATTTCATAATGATCGTTGAATCCGATGTATTGTGCCAAAGTGGAGCTTTCAAATAACGAGAATGCTCAGGTGGCCAAAGTGAAAAACGTTTTGGGCTCTGACAGACGTTAAACCATCGCCCTTATCAGTGAGGAGACCGGCCTTTCAGTCGGAACCGTCCACACCATTGTAACAGAGGACCTTACGATGAGGAAAGTGTGCGCGAAAGTGTTGAGCGAGGAACAAAAACTGTCGCGGGTGGTAATTTCGCAAGAAATTTTGGACTGCGTCCAGGAAGATGAAGATTTGCTAGACGACGTTATTACCTCAAGGGATAGCTCAAAAGGAGCTCAAAGGATATCGGTTCGACTCCATCGAGGCGGTTCAAGCGGCGACGACAAGGCTCTCAACAGTGTTCCGGAAACTGACTTCCAGCGGGCTTTTGACGAGTGGCAGACGCGCCGAACTAAGTGTATCGATGTAGGAGGAATGAATTATAAAGATTATTAAGTAATTTTAATGATAACTGCAACAAATTTTTATTTTTGGAACCAGTCCCGATACTTATTGTACGGACCCTGTATCATGAATAAAAGTACCCACTTGTGTTCCACATGATCTGCTTTTTCTTAACCCGTGCTATTTGCAGAAGAGTATGTTCCTTCTGTCGATAGTGGACATTAAATTGCTAATAATGGTTATTTTATAATATGGCAGGAAATTGATGTTAAATAAATCGGTCAGTAATTACTGGGATCCTTAACATCCTCGCTTTTATACAGTAGAGTGGGGTTATGGGCGCTAGCTTCTCGTCGGGAGGTACTGAACCCTTTTCTACTGATTTGTGAAATATATTTTCAATGAGGTGCAAAATCTTCATTAATTTCCTCAAAAATTCTGGTGGGCATATCCTCCGGACTATGGACTTTTATTTTAATATTTCGGAGCTGTTTTTTATTCCTTCCTGGGAAAATATAAGGCACCTCGTTTTATCCGCTAATGTTTTTGGTGGAGAAAAAATGATCTATTTAGCATATATTTACGCCATGTTAACGATTTTGGCATATTTTGGCCATACAGAATGTGCAGTTGGATATTTCTCTTGCGTTTGCCTGAAGGAAAAATAAAATGATTTAGGGTTATTCTTAAAATACTCTTATCACATTTCACAGTAAATGGTACTTCTGACTTCGCGCAGAATCTTTATTATCTCTCGCTGAAACTTCTATGATTACCTCCTCAGCAATCTTCATCCTACATAAACGTCGTAGTTTCAGGCTTACTTTTATGGAACTTATCCAATAAGGAAAGAAAAAAAACAGCTACATTAATTCCACTTAATTTTTTTAATGCTACGACGCGGGTTTCAATACGTACCTGATGGTGATACTATGAATTGAAACTCGGGTCGTAAAATTAAAACAACTAAGTGAATTTAAAATAGGTGGAATTTTCCTTTCTGCTCCATTATAAATTTGGCATTAATATTGAAGCTGACTTCAAATTTGGAGTCAATTTCCTTTTGGTCTCCTTCATACAGTTTTGATTTCTCTGCTGTATCCTATATCAGTTCCTAATTGTGGTGCTTGAGTTTATATAGTATGGAATGAACTTTTATTTCCCGTGAATCAAACTATTTAAAACATTTTCCAAGTGTGTTTTGTTTCGGTGCTGAGTTTCAAAACAGAACGATTGCAGTTCGCGTTTCAATTTCTCTCGGAGCCAATGAAGACTTTCTTTAACCGTCTTCGGGAACTAAGTTCTGATTTATTAAAATATAACTTTGTAGCCGCTTGCTGCTCTTCCCACGTTTATGGTAATCTCTGTCGCGTTAGTTCAAAATAAAATTCAAGTATGCTGATGCCCCTGGTCGGCGATTAACTACTTGCTCAAACGAGGACTTGGCGAATATATTGAACATTTTTTGACATGAATCGCGATTTTTTCCGGTCTTCCTGATCAACAGGTGTCCCAATTAATTTACGACAGATTGAAGTCCCCAGCGAATACAAATATAATGCTACTATACTTGATGGAGAGAGCGGATATTTGTACAACGAGCTTAGAAAGAAAAATCCCTGTGGACCTAAAATAATAATAATAAGGAAAGGTGGTGAAGGAGTTTCCTCAATCACATCTTTCCTTTTTTTATTGCGGAAGCAATTACAAAAAAATAGCATACAGAAAAATAGCATGAAATGTTGAGGGGGTTCCTGCTCTCGCTTAATCGCCCTTTAGTGTTCTGATATAATTAACATCAATTACACAACTTGAGAAAAAGAAATATCAAACAAGATGACACCGTAGCATTAAATTACAGAAGTAATGTACAACCCAAATTTAGTACAATTAGAGATTATAATTATTATAAGAAATAAATATATTATTCTATGATAACACTTCAGTTTACAGAGTCATTCAAGATTTTTTTCTTTGATCGTACCCTAGGCAATATACAATTACAATATACAATAGCAATTACATACAATTTTATGTGTAACATTAAACGAGCAATACAATTACTAGTTTTATCAAGATTTATTTTGCCAACTTCAAATGTCACTACAATTATCAAATTTCATTGAACTATTTTAAATAATTGGTCGTTGTTATGCTTAAGGCAAAATAGCACAATCTCACGCATCTTGGTTTTCTTATAAGTCATGTTGTGCCAAATTTCATGCCTGGGTTTTTCATACTGTAGGCACTCCTCTATTCTATGCTTGGCGGTGTCTTCTGTTAGGCAGGTACAACATAGATTAGTCCTTGATTTTCCTATTCTATTTAGGTAGTGTCCAAAATTTCTATGTCCTGATAGGAGTTGCGTCACTTTCTTAGTTAGCTTGAATTTTATATTTAGCCTTTCAATGACGTCTGGGAATATTTCTTTAGTGTGAATACCCTTATCGGAATTCAGCCAGTCTTTATTCCACTGAAGAATTGTTTGTTCTCTGAGTATTTCTTTTAATTGTTTTTTGCTCAGGGCGTGATTGTGTTCGATTTCGGAGTTGAAGTATTTTGTGCCTTGGCCTGATTTGACATCGATTATGCTAATTCTCTCCATAACCTTGTATTTTAGAGGTGGTTGTCCGGT